>NC_053490.1:45737656-45992772 GCF_905171775.1 Rana temporaria | reverse complement strand
GCAACAAAAGTGAGTACACCCCTAAGTGTCCATGACAGGTTACCGTCCATTAACTTTACTTCAATGGACTACATTTCCCAGCACTTCCTTTTTCTTCTTCCAAAGGCAAAAGGGCGTGGCTGCATCTCAGGTAACAAGCAGCCAAGTTATGGTGCAAGGGACAATACTTTGGGACACAGGTCCCCTTGCAAAGACATTTCTAGTCTGCCCACATGACAGCTGAAGACAAAGAAATTCTCAGCATCATTTGCAAACACACTGGCCCAGATTCACAAAAGAGATACGACGGCGCATCTCCAGATACGCCGTCGTATCTCTGCCTAGCGCCGTCGTATCTATGCAACTGATTCATAGAATCAGTTACGCATAGATATTCAGTAGATCTGACAGGCGTAAGTCTCTTACGCCGTCGGATCTTAACTGCAATTTTTTTTTGCCCGCTAGGTGGCGCTTCCGTCGATTTCCCCGTTGAGTATGCAAATTAGCTAGATACGCAAATTCCCGAAAGTATGCGCGGCCGACGCAGTAAAGTTACAAAGTTAATGTTAGGCTTTTCCCAGCGTAAAGTTGTCCCTGGGTCTATGAGGCGCAGTCAATGTTAAGTATGGCCGTCGTTCCCGCGTCAAAAATGTATAACATTACGTTGTTTGCGTAAGTCGTCCGTGAATGGTGCTGGACGTAATTTACGTCCACGTCAAAACCAATGACGTCCTTGCGACGTCATTTAGAGCAATGCACGCTGGGATATTTTAGGGACGGCGCATGCGCAGTTCGTTTGGCGCGGGGACGCACATCATTTAAATGATACACGCCCACTACCCTCCGAATTTGAATTCCGCCGGGTGATTTACGTTACGCCGCCGCAACTTTACACGCAAGTGCTTTGTGAATAAAGCACTTGCCTGAAAAACTTGCGGCGGCGTAACGTAAATGAGATACCTTACGCTCGCACAGAGATACGCCGATCTCTGTGAATCTGGGCCAGTCTGACAAAAGTCACAGGCCACTGTTCAGATTGGAACACCTCAACTTCAGTTCTAGCCAACGTAGCTTAAAGTGGAGGTTCACCCGGAAATGTTAATTTTTAACATTAGATTCATGCTCATTTTGTCAAGGGGAATCGGTTAGTTTTTTTAAAAACGAAGCAGTACTTACCGTTTTAGAGAGCGATCTTCTCCGCCGCTTCCGGGTATGGGCTGCGGGACTGGGTGTTCGTATTTGATTGACAGTCTTCCGACAGGCTTCCGACGGTCGCATTTAAGTAGCCGAACGTCAGTGCGCAGGCGCCGTATAGAGCCGCACCGACGTTCGGCTTCTTTCGGCTACTGGTGACGCGATGTATGCGACCGTCGGAAGCCTGGCGGAAGACTGTCAATCAAATAGGAACGCCCAGTCCCGAAGACCATACCCGGAAGCGGCGGAGAAGATCGCTCTCTAAAACGGTAAGTACTGCTTCGTTTTTAAAAAAACTACCCGATTCCCCTTGACAAAATGAGCATGAATCTAATGTTAATAAAAAAAAATTCGGGTGAACTCCCACTTTAAGGTATCACTCACTGTATCTGCCGGCAACATTCAGTCCCGTAAAGTCCTGGCAATACAGCTTCCTGAGGTGTTCCCCATTAACAAAGAACTTTGTGCAAAGAATAGAGTAGCTTCAGAAAAGCGTCCTTTGACTCCACAATTGCACATTTGTAATCCACAGAGATGATATTGATATTTTCCTGCAATGGCTACCAGTAATACCAGGGATCGGGTAGGATCAAGGTTTCTCCCTTGGTGTTCACCTTTTGTGACAAAACGTTTAAGGTCTCTTTTATCTGGTCTGCGAATAACCACATTATCCAAGTTAATCTTCCGACCATAGCCCAGGTATCTACTACAGAGTGGTATTTTGCAGCCACCTTAGGTGACAATTTGTGAAAATCCAGGTGGAGAGGAATATGTAGAAAACTGGCCCGGGCTCATCCACCCACTGAGCCTCTTTGTTGAAGATCTCATCTTCCAGATGAGCTTGTATGTATGGGTACAAGTATCCATTTTCAGATGCTACCTTCTTTATTATAATGTGCTGTATTTTGGACAGCCGAGGCAGGGTCTTGTAACAGCACTGGTGAACGGAGTGAACCACAACTGCGGTTAGCAAGGATTTCAATGCGCTTATTTATGTGACAACTCAGTATTGGGCCCCAGGCATCACTCCTTACAAACAGGAGATTTGGGGGATCTCTACATCATCACTCTGTCACATAAAGAAAACCGTTGAGCTACTAAGAATGGACGCATTACAACATGCGACCAGAGATTAGCGTTTAAATTTATATAATATACTTTAAAGATCAAGTTTCCAATACACCTCTATATGCAAGTGATTATCAGTACAGGGCCCGGCGTCACTCCACACAAACAGGAGTTTGGGGGTTCTCTACATCACTTTGTTCATATAGGGATGTATTAGGCCACTAAGGGAGATGGTATAAAATACCATCAACCGCTAGCATAGAAAAGTTAGAGCGAAACAATTAGGACAAGGCCTATAAGGGAATTTGTACTTATGTCAAGCTCTTAGTAAATAGGAGTTGTAGTGACAACTAGTAGCTGCGTATGAGAGGCAGTATAGCTCAGATAATTATAGTTGCATATATGAGGTGAATATTGCACACATAATAGTAGTTGCATATGAGAGGCAATATAGATCAGATAATTTGAGGTTAGCTGACCCTTTAAGTATTGCTTAGCAAACAGTCCCTAGCACAGCAGTATATGCCAATTAATATGTTGATATCCACAAGGCATATTAAGTAACAACAAATGTATTAGATGGAACATAAGCAGCAGCTCATCCTATAGGACTACAAGTGATACTATAGATACTTATCCATTTGCAGGCTTCAATGTAGGAAATTAGGGATTCCGTGGTGTAGGGTGTTCAGCAAGAAGGCCCCTAAGGTTGTCCCTAGCAATGGCTCTGTGTTGCAGTAGGTGTAAGAGCACCAAAGTAGTAGTTGTTGCCTGGAGTGGTGTTGCAGCATGGGGAGCGATGGCAGCTGTATGAGTAGCGTGACCGAGCTATGGCCGACAATAATAGAACGCTGTCTGTGTACCAGGTGAATGCCTTAATAGGCAGGAGACAGGTACCAGACAGCTGTAATACATTCAGGGATTTGAAAGAAGCGCTGTATGGTGCAGCGCACTACCGCGTTCCACGGTGGAACGCACAGGGCGCCGCGCGATGACGTCATCACACGGTTGCTGTAATGCGCTCCAGCGTGGAACACATTACAAAAGAAACAGGCGCATGAAGCCCCCATCTTAAGGGATACCCTCCTGGGGATCTTAGTAAGCGAAGGCTTATGAGGATATGTAGAATGAAATTGACTACATAATTCGGGTGCATGCACTTCCTCTGAGTCTTCCCAAGAATTTTCTTGTATACCATAATCCTTCGATCCAATTAAATATTGTAAACGTCTCTTCTTTTTCTAGAGTCTAGAATACGTTCAATCTCATAATGTTCTTCACCCTGAACTAGAATAGGAGGTGCAGGAGGAGGATTCCTATCAGGAAATTGGTTAGGTCGATAGGGTTGGAGAAGAGACACATGGAACGAGGGATGAATGGTAAGTTCTGGAGGGAGAGAAAGTTGCATGGTATTTTGGTTAATAACTTTAGAAATTGGGAATGGACCAAGAAATTGTTTAGCGAGTTTCCTCGCTGGTGATTACAAACATAGTTTTTTTGTAGAAAGCCAAACTTGATCGCCAATTTTGTAGGATGGTGCAGGTCTATGCCTAAGATCATAATAGACTTTTTGGCGATATTGTGCCTTTTTGAGGTTTTGTTTCAAAACTTGTAATATGGATGAAAGGGTAGACCAATAATCATTCGTTGAAGGAACATTTGTAAGTAATGAAGACTCTGGTAGGATATTGGGATGGAACCCATAGTTTGCGTAAAAGGGGGAATAACTAGTAGAGGAACTAGTTGAATTGTTATAAGAGATTTCAGCGAGAGGAAGAAGGGTAGACCAGTTATCCTGGAGATGGGTACAATAACATCTGAGATATTGTTCAAGACACTGGTTTACTTTTTCTGTCTGTCCATTTGTTTGAGGATGATATCCACTGGAGTATCTATGGTCTATTTGGAGAATATGACACAAGGCCTTCCAGAATTTGGAGACAAAGTGAGAACCTCTGTCCGAAACTAGACGTGAAGGTACACCATGTAATTTAATAACATGATCCAGTAAGGTTTGCGCTGTTTCTTGGGAAGAAGGCAGTATCTTAACCGTTTGGGATCCGCGCTATAGTCAAATGACGGCTACAGCGTGGATCCGAAAATCCAAGTGGACGTCAATTGACGTCCCCCCCTTTGCGCGTTCCCCGCGCGCTCCAGAGCGCGCAGCGGGGAAACTCTGTGTTGGCCGTGTCCCTTGGACACAGCCAATTACAGATCGCCGCGAACGGCCAATCGGAGTGGCCGTTTGCGATGCGATCTGTGCGGCCAATGAGAGATGATCTCATATGTAAACATATGAGATCATCTCTCATTGACGTTTTACACAGAGACAGCGGTGCTGTCTCTGGAGAGGAGACCGATCTGTGTCCCTTGTACATAGGGACATAGATCGGTCACCCCCCCCCCAGTCACCCCCCTCCACCTACAGTTAGAACACAATGCAGGGATACATTTAACCCCTTCCCCACCCCCTAGTGTTAACCCCTTCAATGCCAGTCACATTTATACTGTAATTAGTGCATATTTATAGCACTGATCGCAGTATAAATGTGAATGGTGCCAAAAATGTGTCAAAAGTGTCCGATGTGTCCGCCATAACGTTGCAGTCCCAATAAAAATCGCAGATCGCCGCCATTTCTAGTAAAAAAAAAAAATGATAATTCTGTCCCCTATTTTGTAGGCGCTATAACTTTTGCGCAAACCAGTCGCTTATTGCGATTTTTTTTTTTTTACCAAAAATATGTAGAAGAATACGTATCGGCTTAAACTGAGAAAAAAAGTGTTTTTTTTTTTTTTTTTAAATTGGGATATTTATTATAGCAACAAGTAACAAATATTGTATTTTTTTCAAAATTGTCGCTCTTTTCTGTTTATAGCGCAAAAAATAAAAACCACACAGGCTATCAAATACCACCAAAATAAAGCTCTATTTGTGGGGAAAAAAGTACGTCAATTTTGTTTGGGAGCCACATCGCACGGCCGCGCAATTGTTAGTTAAAGTGACGCAGTGCCGAAAGCTGAAATTTCACCTGGGCAGGAGGGGGGTATATGTGCCCAGTAAGCAAGTGGTTAAAGGGGTTGTAAAGACAAAAATATTTTCCTCTTAAATAAAGTCTACTAGCCCTTCATCGGGGCCCTCCACTTTAGCCATACCGTTTTATTGGTGGTTACCCACTTCCAGTTAGCCGTGTTCACCAGTCGAGACCACTGGTACAACTGTTAATCTTTCACTATTATGTTACTCCCTGCACTTCTACCTCCAGTTGTCTTCTTTTTCATTTCTCCTGCCTTCCTGGCTCCTGGCAGCAGCAGGCTCCCAATGGGGCGTACAGGCCAGGGATGGCTCCGGCCAGACATAGGTGTGCAATGCATTTCACTGTATGTACCACCACAGTGCCTATAGACTATTCACTTGTACACACTTGTTTATCAGGTATCGCTATGTGTATGTGTTATACTGTATCGATTGGGTTACCCTTTGTTGGGCTCCTGATCTGATGTTTTCTGTTGTATTATATCTGTCAAAAATTTCTAATAAATACTTATTGAACCTAAATTAAAGTCTGACGGTAGCTGATAAAGTAAAAAGTAATGTTTTGCATTATAACTAGTTTGATACCTGTTGAAATCAAGCTGTTTTATTCACCTCCAGCACTCCTGAATCATTATTCTCACTGACTTCCTGGTTTGCGGTGCGCATTCATTATTGCTACATCACGGCCTAATGGGAACTACAGTTCCCATTAGGCTTAGCCTCCATGCCTGTGAGGGATAAGAGAGCATCTTCACGCAGGGCTGTAGTCATAGGGAGGGGGTGAGCACATTCTGCTTTCCACCATGCAAAACGGCTCAGATGCTGGTGGAAAGCAAGAAGAGGAGTGACAGGAAATGGCATTTTCAAACCTGGATTACTGTATTTTGGAGGTCAAAAGGAAAAACGAGGTAAGTAATATATTTAAATGCTCTAGCTTACAGCAATCAATTGATCTAATAAAAAACAAACCTTTAGTGTTCCTTTAAGAGGGACAAAATTAGCCATTTTAGTCACCACATGATGGTTTTATATCCATTAGAAGGAGGTAATTCTACGATGAAATCCAAAGACAATGCTTCCCAAGGTTTTGTAGGAATAGGTAAAGACATAAGCAATCCATAAGGTGGTCTTCTTTCATGTTTGGATCTTATACAGACTTCACAGGTGGACACGTAATCTTTTATGGTGCTAGACATACGGTATTTGGCCACCAAAAATAACATTGGATGAGATCAGTGGTTTTCTCTATTCCAGGATGACCAGCTAGGGGAGCATCATGTAGCACCTTCAATATATGGACAACCATAGAAGGTGGAACAAAAAGTTGAGTATGCTTGTAAAAGAAACCTTCTTCATCTTGCGTTAACCCATGAGGGATAATAGTATCTTGCATGTTCAAACTTTGTTTAAGTAACTGTTTTAGAGATTGAGATTAGCAAGTATAAACTTATGAGAAGGTATAAGAAGGGATGGAGAAAGAAGTTCAACAGGTTCTGAAAGTCTAGAAAGAGAATCTGCTTTTCCATTTTTTGCGCCAGGCCTATAGGTAATCAAGAAGTCAAATCTATCAAAGAAGTGACTCCATCGCAGCTGTCTAGAGGAGAGGGTTTTGTTAGATTTGAGGTAGATTACAATGATCAGTATAAATCATTATGGGATGTAATGATCCTTCTAATAAGTGTTGCCAGTTCTCCAAGGCCCATTTAATTGTGAGCAATTCTTTTTCTCCAATGGGATAGTTACATTCAGTTGTATTCAGGGTTTTTGAGAGAAATGCAACAAGATGAAGCGGAGAATCAGGAGTAGAACGCTGAGAAAGGATTGCGCCTAAGGCGCATTGTGACACATCAACTTCCAATACAAAATAATAATTAGGATTGGGAAGTTGCAGGATTGGGGCTGTGGTAAAGCGATGTTTTAATTGTTGAAAGGCATTTTGGGCAGCTTTTGACCAGGTGAATTTGACCAATGAGCTGGTAAGTTGAGTAAGTGGTTTCACCAATAAGGAGACATTTTTTATGAACTTCCTATAGAAGTTGGCGAAACCCAAAAAACTCTGTACAGCCTTTCTAGAAGTGGGTGTAGGCCAGTTCGAAATGCAAGTCACTTTGGACTGATCCATCTGTATTCTATTTGGAGAAATGACAAAGCCAAGGAAGGAGATAGTAGTTTGCTCAAGGACACATTTCTCGAGTTTGGCGTATAAGGCATGAGCTCTAAGTCTTGCAAGTACCCATCTGACATGTTTTCGATGTTGCATCAAGTCATTTGAATAAATTAGTATGTCATCCAAGTATACGACTACGCACATGTCGAGATGGTCGCTAAAAATATCATTCACAAAGCTTTGGAAAGTTGCTGGAGCATTGCACAACCCAAAAGGCATGACAGTATATTCGAAGAGCCCATAACGTGTGCTGAAAGCAGTCTTCCATTCATCACCTGATCTATTACGGATCAAATTATAAGCTCCTCTAAGATCGAGTTTAGTAAATACGGTAGAAGCCTGTAGACTTTCGTTCAGTTCAGGAATAAGTGGAAGAGGATAGCGATTTTTCAATGTGACTTTGTTCAAGGCTCAATAGTCTATGATAGGTCTGAGGCTACCATCTTTGTTTGTAACAAAAAACATACCAGCACTGGTAGGAGAAGTAGAAGGTTTAATGAAACTCTTTTTTAGGTTATCTTGTAAATATTTATTTAAAAGTTGAAGTTCAGGTTGAGAAAAGGAATAGATTCTACCTGTAGGTATAGGGGTACCTGGCAGTAATTCAATGGGACAGTCATATATCCTATGAGGAGGCAAAGTCTCCGCATTCTTCTCACTGAACACATCAAAAAATTCAAGGTACTGGAATTGTATCTCTTGAGGGGCAAGATGAAGCAGTGGAGCAACTTGATAACAAGTCTTTTTACAATATGGTGAATACAGAAGTACAGTTGCTTGATCCCAGAGAAAAGTAGGCATATGCTGATTAAGCCAAGGTAACCCCAAAATAACAGGGAATAGTGGAGATGGAATAACATAATAGGTCAGAAATTGACTATGGTTATCTCCACAAATAGTCAATAAAGGTTGAGTTTGGTACAATATAGGTCCAGAAGCAGAAGTTGTTCCATCGATAAAGCTCACAGAAAGAGGGGACGACTTGTTCAAGTGTGGAATTTTTTGTGAAGAAACAAGGCCTGCATCGATGAAATTACCACATGCGCCTGTATCCAACATAGCCTTGACAAAAATCCTAACTTGATCCCACTGGAACATAAGAAGTAAAAAGATATAAGGAGCATGTTTAGAAACAGAACAAGCCAATTTGCAAGAAGAGATGGCATGTTCTGTTGAGGCACAATAAAGGCAGAGATTCAATGAGCGGCGACAAAGTCTTTCAGAAAAGGTAAGTGGGGCACGCGCAGTTTCAATGTCCATTTTTTCATTAACGGGAATTAAACTAAATTTTTTAGGCATAAGGGCAGATGTAATTGGACTTGATTGACGTTCAGCTCGTCTCTCTCTTAGCCTACGATGAATGGTGATCGAACGTTGTATTATGTCATTAAGAGTAAGAGGGAGATTTGAGCGAGCCAATTTATCCTTGAGTGGTTCGGAAAGGCCAAGGCGAAATTGGTTACACAGTGTGACATCATTACACTCAGTTTCAATAGCCCACCTCTGGAATTCCTAAAATCCTCAACTGGTCGTTTACCTTGTTTGAGGTTCCTAATCGCATTTTCAGCAGTGAGTTGCTTATTGAAGTCATCATATAGCAAAGACATAGTTGCTAGAAATTGTTAACAGGAGTTTAGGATTGGATCCTCTTTTTCTAGGTAGGTATTTGCCCGAACACGAGGTTCACCATGTAAATAGGATATAAGGATGGGAACCTTAATCCTATCATTGGGAAAAGTGCGAGGACGGAGTTCAAACATTAAATTACAGGCATTAATGAACTGTCTATAGGTCTTTTGATCACCAGAAAAAGTAGGAGGTGGATTAACCTTAGGTTCAGGGGGGAGACAAGGAAAATTAGGGGTAAGGGCAACTAAATCTTGCAAGGCCTGATTTTTTGCTTGTAGATTTTGTACGGTGTGAGCGAGAGCGTCTACCCTCTGAGTAATGGTGACAACTTGGTTTGTAAGTTCCGCTAGGTTCATGATATAGTTCTATTATTCTGTAACAGCACTGGTAAACGGAGTGAACCACAACTGCGGTTAGCAAGGATTTCAATGCGCTTCTTTATGTGACAACTCAGTATTGGGCCCCAGGCGTCATTCCTTACACACAGGAGTTTTGGGGGATCTCTACATCATCACTCTGTCACATAAAGAAAGGCGTTGAGCTACTAAGAATGGATGCATTACAACATGCGACCAGAACTTAGCGTTTAAATTTATATAATATACTTTAAAGATCAAGTTTCCAACACACCTCTATATGCAAGTGATTATCAGTACGGGACCCCAGGTGTCACTCTACACAAACAGGAGTTTGGGGGTTCTCTACATCATATCACTTTGAGCATATAGGGATGTATTAGGCCCTAAGGGAGATGGTATAAAATACCATCAACCGCTAGCATAGAAAAGTTAGAGGGAACATGTTCAAACAATTAGGACAAGGCCTATAAGGGATTTTGTACTTATGTCAAGCTCATAGTAAATAGGAGTTGTAGTGACAACTAGTAGCTGCGTATGAGAGGCAGTATAGCTCAGATAATTATAGTTGCATATATGAGGTGAATATTGCACACATAATAGTAGTTGCATATGAGAGGCAATATAGCTCAGATAATTTGAGGTTAGCTGACCCTTTAATTATTGCTTAGCAAACAGTCCTTAGCACAGCAGTATATGACAATTAGTATGTTGATATCCGCAAGGCATATTAAGTAACAACAAATGTATTAGATGGAAAATAAGCTTATCCTATAAGTGATACTATAGCTACTTATCCATTTGCAGGCTTCAATGCAGGAAATTAGGGATTCCGTGGTGTAGGGTGTTCAGAAAGAAGTCCTCTAAGGTTGTCCCCAGCAATGGCTCTGTGTTGCAGTAGGTGCATAAGCACCAAAGTAGTAGTTGTTGCCTGGAGCAGTGTTGCAGCATGGGGAGCGATAGTAGCGGTATGAGTAGCGTGGCCGAGCTACGGCTGACAATAATAAAATGCTGTCTGTGTACCAAATGAATGCCTTTATAGGCAGGAGACAGGTACCAGACAGCTGTAATACATTCAGTGATTTTAAAGAAGCGCCGTATAGTGCTGTGCACAGGGCGCCGCGCGATTACGTAATGCGCTCCAGCGCCTGTTACAAGCCTTAGGTTTTCCATACCCTGGTAGAACAAGTGCATCTGGAACACGCAGGACTGAACACCCAGCAACCATCTCTGGCTTACTATTCGCTTTGTAACTTGTCATGGGCGTGATAGGCCCCTTGATCTTCCTCACAGGACCTGACAATGCTAATCAGCTGTGCTGCACTGGCTGATAGCATAATCTGTACATTTGCAGTAGTGGTAGCAGGTACTTCATCCTCCTGCACATTACTAGTTAACTTGTCATCACTTTCTCCCCATTTTCCTGAGTAGGACAGGGTGACAGAGTGTCTGAGAAGAGTTCTGACAGACCATCGGACAGAATGTCCAAATCCAAGATGGTTGAGCACTCTTTGGCCGGGAGGTAGCTGCACTTGGCTTTCGCCTTGACTAGCGCCCCCAAAACATCCTCTCTCACGACCACCGGTATGACTTTCCCCACAGGCACACCACACTCACGTCTCATTGGCTTACTCTGCCCTGGTATTGTTCTCTCGGATGGCTCAGACATCAGTGCGAGTAGTTGGGCCCGACTTTAGCAGCGATCGGTGCGCTGGATCCTGGGGTAGTCACTGAGACAGGGGTAACAACTTTTTTTGGGGCATCACTTTCCAAAGGGACAGCAACCTTTTTGCCCCAATCCACTTGCAGAATCCGTGGGGGTAAGGTTGGAGGGACAACCTCAAACAGATGCTCTCCACAGCGTCCACAGATGATCCAAGACCTCAATTGCGTAGTGAGGCCAGAACACTTTTCACAGATCAGATCTAGAGGCTAGTAGCCTCCAGCTGTATGCAAGGCAAACTTTCCCTTCGATGTATACAGCACTCAGGTGTCAGTCAGGACAGGTTTTCCGTCACTCGAACCAAAACAGACACCCGGAGCATACTTTCGCCAATCCGCCATCTCACTCACAAACTGCGCCATCTCATTTACTAACCCCCAATCAGACACACGTGGCAGCACTTCCTTATCCTCCTCTGCAGAGCGGGGACTCCTCCCCCTGCCATCAAATTGGTGCACAAGTTCTTTGGGAACTTTGGCGCCTGCTTTCTTCTTGCTGTGGCTTGGCAAAACTGTAACGGAGTCCATTTTGGAGGCTGTATTAACCCTTACAACGCTGATGGGAAGTGTCAAAAGACCAGGCTGATCCTCTTCCCCAAGCAAGGAGACTTGGTAGTACACACGACAACACAGTCTACAAGAAGAGTAAATGTTACTTGCCACCTTCGCACGGAGCCAGACGAAATCCCGATGGAGCTGAAGCTGGTTGCTATGGGCGACGTCTACAAGGACAATGCCTTAGCCCCACGTTGGGTGCCAATTGTAGCAAGGTCTCTGGCCTTTTTCAGTCAAATTTTGTCTAATTTTCTATTTTGTAGATGCTATAACTTTTGTGCAAACCAATCAATAAACACTTATTGCGATTTTGTTTACCAAAAATATGTAGAGGAATACATATCGGCCTAAATTGAGGGGAAAATGTTATATATTTTTTGGGGATATTTATAATAGCAAAAAGTTAAAAATATTGCTTTTTTTTTTCAAAATTGTCGCTCTATTTTTGTTTATAGCGCAAAAAATAAAAACCGCAGAGGTGATCAAATACCACCAAAAGAAAGATCTCTATTTGTGGAAAAAAAAGGACGTCAATAACAAACAACAAGAACGTCAATTAACAAACAGGGCCAAGTCGCATAACCGTGCAATTGTCAGTTAAAGCGGAGCCGTGCCGAATCGCAAAAAGTGCTCTGGTCTTTGGCCAGCCAAATGGTCCGGGGCTGAAGTAGTTAATAAATTAGTGAGGATAACAATTAAAATTATGGTGAGAAGGGACAACAGAAATCAAAAGCACTCCAATCAAATAAATGCTTAGCACTATAATAGGCTATATTTGCACTTTACACAAGTAATTCTGGATGTGCCTTATAAGGAGTAATAATCCACGTATTTTTGGGATATGGAATAGAATGAGAGTTTTGACTACATTTTTTTAAAAAGGCTCTACTATACTATTGATCAGTGAAGAAAAGCTATCACATTAAGCAACCTTTCTCAACCAGGGTTCTGTGGAATCCTAGGGTTATTCCAGAGGTTGCTTGTGGTTCCTTGAGCTTGTCAGCAGTGATTACTTCAGCAAGAGGAGCATTTCTAAAAGGACCATCAATATAAGCTTGTACTTTTCCACTTATCTCAAAGTAAGGGTGGCGCTTTTGGGCTGACCAACAAATAACATGTAAAACGCCACCTTTCTATCGGAAAGGAATACTACAGGATTTACTGTCTGTGTTTCATCTACTGGCCATTAATAATAGTCTTTCATGTCAAGATAATTAGTGAAAACAGTTTTTTTTTCTTATGGAGTGGAGAATTGTTAAAAATCTTCTCTGGGTGTCAAATACAAATAAGTAACACCACATGTTTAATTTAATATCTACAAATTACTAATCATTGTAATGTACCCTAGCTGTGGATATATGCTTTTTTAGCTGGTGTTCCCTAAAAACCTAACAATTAATTTAAGGGTGCTTCAATGATAATTTGGTTGAGAAAAGCTGCATTAAACGCTCAGTAGACAGGCTAAAACAGGTAAAGCCAAAGTACCAAAGTGCCCTGTTATAAGAAAAGAGATCTGCATATAACTGCAGCTGCCATGATCTCTGCATCTACTGATCACTCTTACATACAGTTCTCACTAAATTACCTCCACTTACGTATTTTTTATTGAAGGTTTATTTAGAATTACCATGGAGACATGTTTAATTTAAATTTGACAGTATTAAGAAATATGAAAAATCTTTTTTATGTGGTTCAAAATCCATTTGGATTTTTATCTGGTCACTAATGTCAGTGGAAATAAACATTTTAAAATTGAAAACAAGTTTATAGGTTTACTTTTACTGAACTATTAATCAGTGACAGTCATTACTTAGTTTATATTATATATACTGTATATATATTTTATATAATAAATATATTAAGTATTAAATAATACTACATTATACTATATAATATTATTTTTAATAGTATATATAATATAATATAATATATATACTACATTATACTATATAATATTATTTTTAATAGTATATATAATATAATATTAGATATTGGGTATTATTTAATATAATAATTTCCATAATAACCAGTTATAATTTGTCCCAACCCCTGACATTGTCTATTTTTCTGGACAGTAGGATAAAACAGAATTTTCAAAATTGTGTTCCTTTAAACTTTTCAAAAATAATTCTGATAAATATTCGTGTTACAATTACTTTTTTAAAACAGAATTTTCAAAATTGTGTTCCTTTAAACTTTTCAAAAATAATTCTGATAAATATTCGTGTTACAATTACTTTTTTAAAACAGAATTTTCAAAATTGTGTTCCTTTAAACTTTTCAAAAAGAATTCTGATAAATATTCGTGTTACAATTACTTTTTTAAAACAGAATTTTCAAAATTGTGTTCCTTTAAACTTTTCAAAAATAATTTTGATAAATATTCGTGTTACAATTACTTCTATAAATAAAAGTGATGATCTTACCAGTAGTTGTGAAGAGTCCCACGATCATATTCAGGTTTCTTCCTCCGACAATAGCTACCTCCGTCCCCTTTTTGTTCTTCTCGCTCTTTTTGGCTCTCCAGGCTGCCCAGAGACCCGTGGCCAAAGTCATTGCATAGAAAACGATGATGGCTATCAGCCCAGGAACATTGAGTGCCATTATTACCCACAAGAATTTGTTCAATAATTCTTTGTAGTCTTTCAAGGTTTAGGGGAGCAAATCTCATTTACTGACAAGTCTAACAGCAAGAAATTCTTTGCATTTCCAAATACACCCAGCTGATCTATATATTGGCTCACCATATGCTACAATAATGCTGGGTCAGCTTCAAGGATGGACCTCCTGTACTCTTGTAGAGCTAGAAAAAAAGCAAACTTTTTCTTGTCCCTCCAACAACAACTTGCCAGAGAGGAGGTATTTGGCTTCTTTCCAGAGGCTTCATTCACATGTCCGAGAAGAGAAAAGCTTGTATGTTCAATTGATGTTTTTCCCTTTTCTTCTCCCTTCCATTCAACTTTCTGGAGTTTGGGCAGTACAGGCTAAGCAATTTTAACTTACTCAAGTGCAAAAAAATTGTAATTTAGTTATGGAACCACAATGCTTGTAACCATATATAAAAAAATCAGTGGTGTTGCGCTCTAGTGGATATCAACTTACTAAAAAAATATATAGAGTGCTATAAATTGATGCTAAACATCAAATGTGAAAATCATCATAATACAGTAAAACCTTGGTTTGAGACCAACTTGGTCTGAGAGCGTTTTGCATGACAAGCAACATTTTTTCTGGTACAATGTTTTTATTGAAATATAAAAAAAGGGGAAACAGACAACAAATTCCCACGCAGGGGATAAAGACATGAAACATAAGGAAGTACACATAAAAGTACATGATAAAATATATACTATAAGGGTACTAAAAGTACCAGCGTCCCTCCAGCCAGGGCTGGGGGTCAGTGCGTTATGCCTGAGCCTTGAGACCCAGGGGCCAAGGCAGACAAGGGGGAGCGGAGTTGTCTGCAGAAAGGGGGAGAAAAAATATATATATATATAATAATGAAAAAACAACTGAAAAAATAACAAAAAGGAAAAAACAAACACAAAAACAGAAAAACACGCACAACCGTGGGTGAGAGAGGGGAGGAATAGAACAGAGCAGTGATATCTTTTCATGGATCATAAGGGTCGTCAAGGTATTCTTGACCTCTGGAAATGAGACAGAAGGTTTTTTCCAGGCCCTCGCTATTGTTCGTTTGGCAGCGATAAATAAGTATGTGGCTAATTTCTGTTGGTGAGAGAAAAGGCCCGGATTGGGAAATGGAGTAATGCATATTTGGGGTCCTTATGGAAGGGGACATGAAATAGGGAGGATAGTAGGCCAAAGAACCTTGACCAAAATCTAACAAGGCGGGGGCAAGACCACCATGTGTGCAGTTCACCTCCTCGCTGACCACAACCCCGAAAGCATCTGTCATTGCATGATGGGTTTGACTTGGCTATATGGGCTGGGACTCAGTACCAGCGTAGAAGGACCTTATAGGCTGCCTCCAACGTGGCAGTGTTAAAAGAACATTTTGCTATGCTGGACCAGGCCTTACTCCAGTCTACAAGATCTATGGGGGACAGGTCACATTCCCATTTAAGCACATAGGAAAGGGCAGTGGAAGAGCTGCCGGAAGTAAGTAAAGAATAGATCATAGAGATGGTGCCGCGAGCACCTGGGCAATGCTGACAGGTGTGCTCAAAGGCAGTTATTTGATATGGGAAGGAGCCAAGGTGCCTAAGGGAGGTTATCCAGTGTCACAGCTGAATGTAGCAAAAGAATTCAGCAGACGGAGCTTCATGGGTCTCTTGTATCGAAGACCACAAGGGGAAGTCGTGGGTACAAAGAAAGTGACGAACCAGTGAGAACCCATGAGCAGGCCACCACGAAAAAACGTGGGGGTTGTTCTGAGCCAGGCGGGAACATGGGATTATTCAAGAGGGGAAGTAGCAGCAGGAATGGGGACATAACTTTGTCCGAGTACCGAATCGAGTCTCATAATTTCAGATTGTGAATCATGAGGTCGCATTTTAGGGGGTAACCACAATAAGGCAGAGATGGGGACCGGCGCGCAGTTAGGCACCTCCAGCAGAACCCAAAGGGGAATGTCAGACGTCGCATGGAGCATGGTGAGTCGGGAAATTTGAGCCGCCTGATAATACTTTGCCGTCACAAAATATTCCAACTGCACACCTTCCAGGAAAATGGCCAATAAGTAAAAGGGTGCTGAAACGATCACCAGCTGGGAACCGGAAAGCAAATCATGTACACATATTCGCCAGCACACCAAGGATCATTGAAAAAACGTCCAAAAATTTAATGCATAATAGCGATCCAAAAAGCTTTTTGGATCGCTATTATGCATTACATTTTTGGACGTTTTTTCAATGATCCTTGGTGTGCTGGCGAATATGTGTACATGATAATACTTTGCAACATCTGGAACGCCCAGCCCGCCCCTAAACCTATGGGCATAGAGAGTAGAGCGGGAAACCCTGGGGCGCTTATGTGCCCAGATAAAGGTGAGTAGTCTGTTCTGGAGCAGCCGCAGATAAAAAGTAGGGACCCGAACAGGAAGAGTCAGAAAAAAATTAAGAATCTTTGGGAGGATGGTTATCTTGACCGCGTAAATACGGCCGATCCAAGATAGAGTAGGAAATCGCCAAGATGCCATGAGAGCCGTGACAGTGCGCAAGAGTGGGTAGTAGTTGGCGGAAAAAAGAGAAGCATAAGAAGGGGTCAACTTGATGCCCAAGTAGTCTAGTGAGGAGTTTGCCCAACGGTAGGGAAAGAAAGATTGGAGATGTACGACTTGGGGACTTGGAAGAGTAATTTTCAGAGCAGTTGTTTTGTGTGGGTTGATTTGGAGGCCTGAAATAGTAGCAAAGCGGGTTAGAAGTGCCTGGAGATTTGGTAGGGTAACAATAGGGTTGGTGAGGGTCAAGGCATCGTCAGCGAACATGTTAAGTTTATAGTTGTCAACCAAGACAGGACAAGCAACATTTTTTAATACATTTTGACTTGATATACAAGTGATGTCTTGATATAAGAGTAGTGTCATGTCACAACTGAGTATACAAGAGAAGAGGGGTGCCTTTAAGTGTAGCAATATGGTTACATTTAATGAAGGTACAAAATTGAGCAATTCACATGGTTGATGATTAAAAGAGGCACATCTAAGTATGCAGGGATCCAGGCAGTGGTGGCTGGTGCTCAAAATTTTTGGGGGGGGCGCAAAGGAAAAAGAAATTGCAGTCTCACTGTGCCCAAACGCAGCCACTGTTACATGCCATCAAACGCAGCCACTGTGCCATCAATTTGCACCACTGTGACATGCCATCAAATGCAGCCACTGTGCCATCAATTTGCACCACTGTGCCATGCCATCAAATGCAGCCAGTGTGCCATCAATTCGCACCACTGTGCCATGCCATTAAACACAGTCACTGTGCCATCCATTGTCACCACTGTGCCATGCCATTAAACGCAGTCACTGTGCCATGCCATCAAATGCAGTCACTGTGCCATCAATTCGCACCACTGTGCCATGCCATTAAATGCAGTCACTGTGCCATCAATTCGCACCACTGTGCCATGCCATTAAACGCAGTCACTGTGCCATGCCATCAAATGCAGTCACTGTGCCATCAATTCGCACCACTGTGCCATGCCATCAAATGCAGTCACTGTGCCATCAATTTGCACCACTGTGCCATGCCATTAAATGCAGTCACTGTGCCATCCATTGTCACCACTGTGCCATGCCATTAAACGCAGCCACTGTGCCATACATTGTCACCACTGTGCCATGCCATTAAAAGCAGTCACTGTGCCATCCATTGTCACCACTGTGCCATGCCATTAAACGCAGCCACTGTGCCATACATTGTCACCACTGTGCCATGCCATTAAACGCAGCCACTGTGCCATCCATTGTCACCACTGTGCCATACATTGTCACCACTGTGCCATGCCATTAAACGCAGCCACTGTGCCATCCATTGTCGCCACTGTGCCATCCATTGTCACCACTGTGCCATGCCATTAAACGCAGCCACTGTGCCATACATTGTCACCACTGTGCCATCCATTGTCACCACTGTGCCATGCCATTAAACGCAGCCACTGTGCCATCCATTGTCACCACTGTGCCATACATTGTCACCACTGTGCCATGCCATTAAACGCAGCCACTGTGCCCTTTAATGGTCGCCGCTGTGCCAATTGTCCCCACTGTGCCCTGTAAATTGCTTTCTCCCCCCCCCCCCGGCACTTACCTTTTACTGGTTTTAGCCATCCACGTCCCACGATGTGTTCTCGATGTCTTCTCTTCCCGCCCTCGATGACTGACAGGCGTCTCAGCCAATCAGATTACAGGTAGCCAGAACCGGCCAACCTGATTGGCTGAGACGCCTGTCATCTTATTCGAGGGGCGTACAGTCTGTGCGCTCCGAGAATAAGCTTCCGGGACCCGAGGGCTGTATTGGGAAAGCCTATCAGAGCTGTTGGCTCTGATAGACATTTCCGTACAGCCAACCAGCTGGCGTTATTCAGATGGCCGGACATTGAGCGCCGACCATCTGAATAACAGCAGCAGCGGCGAAAATAACATAGATTCGTGCAATGCATGAATCTATGTTATTTGACTCAGTGGCAGTCAGAGCCAGAGGGGGCGGCGCTCCAGCGCCCTCTATGGACGAACCGCCACTGGATCCAGGGTAAAGCTGTCCACATAGACCATTCTCTACACCACCATCGACGTCATCCCTTCCACGCTGTGCTCCATGAGCACTTCAAGCCTTGCTTTCAGATCGCTCTACTGCAGGGTAGTTTTCCCGAACATGATTGCAGACTGACAGTGGTGGACCATCCCTGTGGACAGCTTCACCCCAGATGCCTCTCTCCTCTTTTATACTCTGTAGCTCCTGATGGATTTTGCTTTGTAAAGGCTTCCATTTGTGGATGGACATTTTATGGTTACACAACATATCACATCTTTTTACATGGACTATAGACTGAAGGACCTATGAATAAATGTTTGTGGAACGAATCATCTGAATTTCCATTATTTCTTATGGGAAAATTTGCTTTGGAATACAAGCATGTTTCTGGAATGAATTATGCTCGCTGTCCAAGGTTTTACTGTACACAGTATAAAGTGCTCAGTGCTCAAAATCAAATAGGATTCACAGGGTGCATAATCAAATAGTCTCAGATAGGATTCACAGTGTACAAGTTATTCCAACATTATAGCATCCAGATAAAAAAAATAAAAAAATTAAAAGTGCAAGTGCTAACAAAGTTCAAGAATAAAGTCCAGAAGTGCACATAAATCTTCAAACCGATACGTAAAGTGCAATATATGAAGTGCTGTGCTCCAAGTGCCAGTGCCACTCTGTGCAGAAATAATATTTTTGTGAGTGAGTGATAAAAGTCTTCTTCGGTGTACAAACACCTCAATGTGATATGGTTGTAAGGTAACAGCGTAATAATGATAGATGGTGCTGAGCAAATCCGGGATCCTGCAGTAGATTACCCCTAACGTTCCTTATGTGTAATGCTATTTGGGGGGCACCAATGAAACGTAATATCCTGGTAAGGCTTGGTACCCTGGTGGATGATCCTCATTTGTAGTACTATATCACTTCTGTGTTAGTGACAATAGGAATCCCAAGATGAGGTGCATGAATAAAATGAAGAAAGAAAGTGGGGAGCCAGATAGTGAAGTATGTAAAAACTGGGTGTTTTATTAGATTTCAGCCCAAAAAATACTCACATTAAAAACTATTAAAATTAAATCTACAAACGCAAAACAAAAATGAGCAGCGATCTTGCGGCATGACGTCACTTCCGGTGCCCGTCTATTCTGATGCGTATTGTCATGATCACGTGACTTCCTCAGGGTAGAAGTCAGATCAGGCAGTAAGAAAAAGAGTAGTTAGGGTCCAAGCCAAGGTTGAGGCAGGCAACAAGCATAGAAGTAGTCAGGTCCAGGCGGGGGTTTTGGCAGGCAGCAAGCAATAGAGTAGTCAGGACAGTCGGAGTTGCAACAAACAGGCAACTGGCAGGCAAGTATTATAGCTCTCAGCTACAACACTCAGGTAGCTGTTGATAAGACATAGCACTGGCCAATTCAAAGGCTAAAGGCTTTTCTGGTCAGGGGACATGCCTAGTGTCGATTCAGGGAACTTTGGATGTTGATTATTTCTCGGTGGAATGAAGAGCACGGGGGGGGGGGGGGGGGGTCTGGCATGATAAATAGAGTGTGGTTTGGGACCATGTTTAGGTAACCCATATAACGCATCAACCTTTTTGTGTACTTTGCAAAGTGTTCTTAGGACATAAGAGACCTGAAGACCCTTTGTGCAGGTGGTAAGCTTACATATTTTATCCAAACATATTTTAACAGCTTGCCTAGATGAAGGGACTGATTTACTAAAGATTATATGCCTATCCTGATGCATTTATTAGGAGTGGACAACCATATTGTATTTTTTTTGTATATAATATGCACCCATGATGCATGCAAACGTGTACAGACTGCGTGTATATGCTGAAGTTACCAACAGGTGTTAGCAATGAAGAGTACCAGAATCCAAACACTCATCTCCTCCCAAAGGGGATGTAGGGCTCTGTAGAGGGACTTACTGAAATATGGATGCCTCTTTAAATAGGGGAGCCCCAGATTTCCACACTCCTCAGGTGATTAAGTAAGGGTACATAGTACCCCATTTTACTCATACACAAAATAAATAAATATATAAATAATAAATGTAGCGAAATCCCGGGGCCCCTGAGGCCTAATGGTGACCCCAAGAGTTAGGGACAGCTGAACTCCTTCTGTGGAGAGTGGGTTACAAGGCATGGTGGGTGTAATGAAAGATGAAATGGTGGGCGCCAGACACCTTTTGAATGCAAAGAGATTAATTGTCTCTTGAACAGAACTGGGGGAGAGAGGGTTAGGGCCAGGACACCCTTAAGTAGATGCAATGATGCAGACCCTGAGACTTCTATAGGTAGACAGCTATACAGGGGAAGGCCTCCAGTCGGACACCACTTCTGTATAGGTAGGACCGCTGTTTTCTATGACAACAATCTTGTAGCAGTTACTAATGGTAGTTGTATTCAACTATTGGCAACACAAACCGTTCTGAGCTTACCCCACAATCGCTCACTGTGGATCTTTACTCAATGAACTCCCAGTCTTCCACTAGACTTTGGATCCAATAGCCACTGGATCCCCTGAGCTCTTCCACTTTTAGCACCCAGTATTTTCCTCAAGCGTCACCCCTGCTGGGTCCCTGGCTTGGCACTCACAGATACTCTTCAAGCGTCACCTCTGCTGTCCTGCTGGGTCCCTAGCTTGGCACTCGCTGAAGTTTTCTCACGTCTTCACTGTCCCCGGCTGGTGAGAAGACTGCTCAGGTACTGGCTTCAGCTTACTCACAGTGATCACTGGTAACAAGGTGACAGCTCCCCCTTCTACCTCTGACCACAGCTGGTTCCCCATCTGGCTGAACTGCTAGTTCTGGTTGGACTACAAGCCAGTAGTCCCAACCTTATACAGTTTCTCCTGCTCCTGGATAGGCCTCAGGCAGCCTAGCAGCCAGGTGTCCCCTGGATAGGCTTCAGGCTTCCGGCCTAGCAGCCTGGGGCAGCATATCACACATCCACTCAGACAGCCGCTCAGGTGGCACAGAACCCGATCAACAATGGTCATGACATATTTGGTTAATTACACCATTTAAGATACAAGCTTTTTTACAAACAAAAGCTGACAGTGATCTTTTATTTTATTTAGTTCTTCGAAGAAGGGATGAACAAACTAGTGCTAGTTTGTTCACCCCTTCTTCGAACTGCGGGCAAGCCGGGTTTGGGTCTAACCTTATGTATTCACATTTTCCACATTTTCTCATGTTATAACCAAAAACGTAAATGTATTTTATTGAGACGGGTCGGCAAGCCCAGATGGTGGGTTCCGAGCCCGCCATCCCCGAGCATTAGTGTGAAGAATGGAGCCGTCTGTAGAGAAAGCATGCAGCTGCAGGAATCCTGAGGAAGAAGTGAAGATTGAGGTCAGTTTTCAATTAAAATCAAACAGCAATGGGCATACAGTATCTGTTCTCTACACTGGTACACTAGCTTCACTGGGCTGCTTTCAAACAGGATCCTACACTGAGACATAGACTTTTGTTATTACCTGCAGATTTGGTGCACTTTCAGAAAGTGTACCACACCTGCAATATATTATAGAATTCTATTGCAAAGTGTAGCCATACCTCTGAAAAGTCACAGGTGTACTGTGCTACACTAGTGGTGCTGGTAAACTGCAGCACATCAGTGTGAAAGCAGCTTTAGTCTCCTTTTACACTATCAGTCCAATCTGGTCTGTCTGTCTGCTTTTCAGGCGGACCCAATCGGACCCTCTATTCACCTCTATGGAGCGGCAGATGTAAACGGATTTGTGTCCATTTACACCCGCCTACCTCCAATCTGATCCGCTAAAAACAGGAGATCCATTTCCTTCCGTCTGGGCGGATAGGATTGGAGGGCCCATAAAGTAGACTGGGTTGTGTCCTTGTTAGCTCTGCAGATGTGGAGTGGACATGGAGCTGTCACCCGCCTGCTTTGCTCATTGTCACCCATGATCGGAAGTCGCTTAAAGCGGAAGTAAACCCATCGATCTAACAGTTTCAAAAAGCAGTTACATTTCCGGCATGCCGGGATTGCTAACTGTCACATTGGTTGTGCTCTCAAACAAACTGTCAAACCATCCAATGGCTGGTGCCATAAATGATCACATGTGCAGCATCATGGCAGTTGAAGATTAAAGATGGCAGCTTCCTTGCCTGAAAATGATAGGTGGGTTTACTTACACTTTAAGTGGCTTTCGCTCTTCAAAAGTTTGGGCACCCCTGTTCCAAACTGTTAGAAACTATCTGAAACTAACTCTAGAGTCTTTGCCGTGATCTTTAAGGATCTTTGAGAAGGAAAACTTTACAATAAAATCAGCATGAGAAGTCAATGATGTCTTAAATAGTTAAATGTCCATGGTCGGGGCACAGGTGCACTTTAAGCTTGTTTCACCATACAAGTAAAGAAAACTCAAGTAATACATGTACAGAATAACAATGAAGTGCAGCTTTCTAATGAATCACAGCTTATGGAGAATGAAAAGCAAGACCAAATGTTTGGCCTGATACTGCTGCTGGGGTGAATGGCAGGGGGTAAAAGGATTATCTTTTTTAGGAGAGCACTAATTGCAGTATTTGGGAGCCTAACCTTCACCCATTAATTAAGGGTTACTTGTCTTTTTTCCAGGTGGGAACTAAGCCAGGCAGAAGAGGAGCTCCGAGCTCAGGAATTCTTTGCAAGAGTTTATTGTACAATAACAGATCCACAAGGCAACCAGCACATTGTCAAACAGTCCCCGCACTGCTCTCTTGATCCTCTGCCAACTTGAACACAAAATGTTGTTACACAAGTGTCCTTTGAAGAAAGAGACATAATAATTGCTGTTGGTAAGAAGGAAATGTTTATATTCATGCTTGTTACACATCCAGTCAGCATTGTGTGATCGAAAAGGAATGATGTGTATTTAAAGGGTCAGCCCACCCAGAACTGATATTTCAGTTTTTGGTAGATACTTAAGAGTTACACCATCATGAGTTTTTGGTTTCTCTCTTAGGCCTCGTACACCCGACCGAGGAACTCGACGGGCGAAACACATCGTTTTCCTCGTCGAGTTCCCTGTTAGGCTTGTCGAGGAACTCGACAAGCTTGCTTTGCATACACACAGTCAAGACAAAATCTCCTCGTTCTCAAACGTGGTGACATACAACACATACAACGGCAGGGGAAGTTCGATTCCACTGGCTAAATTCTTGAGGCTGGTTTTGCTAATTTCATGTGTTTGCGTGTTAAGTAAAAGTTTGGTAAGAGACGATTTGCACTTTTCAGTCTGTTACAGCTTGAAAAATGTGTTATCTCCATTACAAATGCTACTTTTACTCCCGTCTCATACTTTATTCTAAACAAGCGCGGGTTTCTTAGCATACACACACTCGAGTTTCTTGTCGGTAACCAGCCCATCGAGGAACTTGACGAGCCAATTTGAGACTCCCGTCGAGGAAATAGAGAACTTGCTCTCTTTTTGGCTCGTCGAATTTCTCTATAGTTTCCTCGACGAAAATGTACACAGGACCAGTTTCCTCGGCAAAAAAAATATCTCCCAGCAAGTTTCTTGCTGGTTTTTGCAGAGAAACTCGGTCGTGTGTACGAGGCCTTAGATGCATTTGGTGAGATCCCGGACTTCTGTTTCTGGGGCTGCACACGAGTTGTGGACATGGCAACCAACTCCGATTCTTTTTCAGCAAAAAAAACGCGAAACAAAAACGAGCAGCGAACTTGTAGCCTGACGTCACTTCCGTATAAACTTTAACTGGTTGACATTTCCTTGGCTAAAGCAACTATGTTTATTTAATACTGTTCTGAACTTATTTCTTTGCACTTCTAATGTCCCAAGCCTCTTTTAACCAACTTCTTTCTACAATAACTTCCACCATCATTACTCTAGACCAGGGGTTCTCCAAACTTTTCAGTATAAGTCCCCCTTACATCAGAGTCCCCCCTTACGTCAGGATCTGAGTAGAGTACCCCATTAAATCAGGGCCCCCATCAGAGTCACCTTTACTTTAGAGTCCCCAATGAAGTCCCCCTAACATCAGAGAGAACCTATACATCTGGGTCCTTCAGAGTTCACCCTTCAGATCAGAAGCAGAGACCAGAGACAGCCTCTGCACACCAAGGCTACTGATCCTACCCAGATAAAATATTGTAGTGGACTAGATGTGGTCAGTGGGTCATAGTTTGGGGACCCCTGCTCTAGACCAGAGTACAAAGGGCCACATCATATATTTTATAAATGTTTATGTAAATGAAAATGTAATTTGTAAATAGTTGCTCCTTATATCCATGAATGCCCAGCAGAATCCCCCTTAACATCCATATGTGCCCAGCAAAACACCCCATACATTCAAATGTGACCATCTCCCTTACATAATTATGTAACCTGGACAGTAGTTGATAACTTTTTCCTTTGTTTCTCCTATATTATCCTTTTGCATTGTGGACAGGGCTAAACTGAATATTCATGCAGAATGCAGAAGCCATTTTTAAAGCGGAGCTCTACCCAAAGGTGGAACTTCCGCTTATATGCTTCCTCACATTTGACACCTTTCAGAGGGGAGGAGGGGGAAGAGGATCTGTTTATGACAGGTCCCCTTCCCCACTTCTGGGATCTCCCAGAAGTTCGGCCTCCTCCTTCTTCCCCCCTCCACCGGTCCATGCACAGTAGGGAACCGGCAGTGAAGCTGAAAGGATTCACTGCCTGGTTCCCTTACCAGAAAGGTGAGAGGCAGCACCCGGGAGTCGATCCAAAGATCAGCTGGGGTGCTGACATTGCGGGCTCCTTACACAGGTAAGTGCTCCAAGTATAAAAGTCAACAGCTGCAGTATTTGTAGCTGCTGACTTTTACTTTTATTTTTGGCTGGACATCCTCTTTATGGATCACTTTGTAATGCTCATCTATGGAGTGTCTACTGTGCAGGGGCAGCCATCTTGGCTGAGTTTGGATCAAGTCCCATCAAGTCTAAAGGAAGGAGATTGGTTGATGCAATAGAGCAAGGAGACTGGGCTGCAGGCTACTGAGGGGAGAAAAGAGTACAATCTTGAAGCTGGAGAGGGGTGGAAAAAACTGGGCTGCTTGGCTGAACAGAACTCTGCCATAGTTAACCACAATTGGAAGAGACTCATCGCGCAGTGCAAGGTGTGATTTAGATGTCTGGTGTGATCAGACGGTACTAGAGAGCACTCTTACCACTTATAAGGAAGGAAAAGAGGGACTGTCTCAGCAGGACTGGAAAAGAGACAGCAACTTCTATCCTTGTTACTGTGATGTTTCTGAGGGCACGTGTATGGAGACCCAGAGGCAGTGTTAATTTTGGCAGCAGATTTTGAATTAGCTTTAGTATTTAGTTGACTAAAACCTCCAGTACACTTTAGTTGACTAAAACTCATTTTAAGCATTTAAAATCAAATGGGTTTAGGTAAATTGTAAGGCATTATTTAAGCATTTCTCTACCATTTCCAAACTTATTATATACTCCTGGAGTGAAAAATCTAATGTAGCACAGTCTCCTTGAGGACTGCTTGGATTTACCTGCTCATCTGCATCACTGTGTTTCTGTGGACCTTCCAATCCACATGACACTCCGGGTTCAGACATCTTTCCACAAACACCTTTAAATGACACGTCAAGTCAACATGTTTATATAATGTCAGCTTTTACTGGACTAAACAAGATATTATTAATTCACAGAAGAGGGTAACAGATCAACCGAGTTCTGAATAACAGCCCAGACTCTTGGAGGAATTCCCAAAATAGACAGCTTAACAACTTGAGACCCGCGCTATTGACAAAAGACGTCAACAGCGCGGCTCTCAGGTGCCAACTGGACGTCTTTGGACGTCTTTTTAAAAGCATTATCCGCGCGCGCCTCTGGGGGACGCGCAGCGGGTAAACACTGTCCCGGTGCATCGCTGGGGAGCCGATGCGTGTACCTGGCGGCCACGATGTCCGCCGGGTACACGCGATCGGCGGTGACACAGCAGGTGACAGCAGGGACGTGGAGCTCTGTGTGTAAACACAGAGCTCCACGTGCTTTCAGAGGAGAGCAGACCGATCTGTGTCTCTTGTACATAGAGACACAGCATCGGTCACCTCCCCCAGTCACCCCCCTCCCCCAACACAGTTAAAACACAACCAGGCTACACATTTAACCCCTTCCTCACCCCCTAGTGTTAACCCCTTCCCTGCCAGTCACATTTATACAGTAATTAGTGCATTTTTATAGCAGTGATCACTGTATAAATGTGAATGGTCTGAAAAATTTGTGTCGAAAGTGTCCGATACGTCCGTCGCAATATCGCAGTCCCAATAAAAATCGCAGATTGCCGCCATTACTAATAAAAAAAAATAATAACAAAATATCATAATTCTGTTCCCCATTTTGTAGGCGCTATAACTTTTGCGCAAACCAGTCGCTTATTGCGATTTTTTTTTTTTACAAAAATACGTAGAAAAATACGTATCGGCCTTAACGGAGAAAAAAAATAGTTAAAAAAAAAAAAATTGGGATATTTATTATAGCAACAAGTAAAAAAAAATATATATACGGTATTTTTTTAAATTGTCGCTCTTTTTTTGTTTATAGCGCAAAAAATAAAAACCGCAGAGGTGATCAAATACCACCAAAATAAAGCTCTATTTGTGGGGAAAAAAGGACGTCAATTTTGTTTGGGAGCCACGTCGCACGACCGCGCAAATGTCAGTTAAAGCGACGCAGTGCCGGAAGCTGAAATTTCGCCTGGGAACGAAGGGGGTTTATGTGCCCAGTAAGCAAGTGGTTAAGAACAATTAACGGTATAAAGATACAATACACTTATATGTACAATGGAATATCACCTGAAGCATGACCTGTAGGACAATGAGTGGTTAAGTGGTTAATGCAGGTAGTCACACTCTAAACGGGAACCCCAGGCCAGCCTATTCAATCTTTAAATCAGGCCTGATAGTCTTCACCGGCAGATGGAGCTCGTTAGCTTATATCCAATAAGGCACAGTGCTGTATTAACAGAATGACTGGCTTAAACAGGCTAATGGTACTCCTTGAAATGGTTGTAGGTAAAGGTGTCTACGTACAGTGTTCAAATAGCAGTGTTCCCAAGGTAAAGGTGTGTATACACAGAGGCCCGGATTCACGTAGAATGGCGTATCTTTGTGCGGGCGTAACGTATCCTATTTACGTTATGTCTCCGCAACTTTTACAGGCAAGTGCCGTATTCTCAAATGAAAGTTGCGGCGGCGTAGCGTAAATAGGCCGGCGTAAGCCCGCCTAATTCAAATTGTGAAGAGGTCGGCGTGTGTTATGTAAATTAACCATGACCCGACATGATTGACGTTTTTACGAACGGCGCATGCGCCGTCCGTGGACATATCCCAGTGTGCATTGCTCCAAAGTACGCCGCAAGGACGTATTGGTTTCGACGTGAACGTAAATTACTTCCAGCCCCATTCACGGACGACTTAGGCCTTGTACACACGACCGGACAGTCCGCTGAAAACGGTCCGCCGGACCGTTTTCAGCGGACATGTCCGGTCGGAGATTTCTGTCTGATGGTTGTACACACCATCAGACAGAAATGAGAGACAATCCGCGTGGACAGACAGCGCGGTGACGTGTCCGCGCCATCGCCGCGACGATGACGCGGCGACGTGTGCGACGCTGGAAGGTCAATGCTTCCACGCATGCGTCCAAGTCATTGGACGCATGCGAGGGATGGCGGCCGCTCGGACATGTACGGTAAGTCTGTACAGATGACCGAACATGTCCGACGGACAGGATTCCAGCGGGCATGTTTCTAAACAAGTTTAGAAATATTTGCCCGCTCGAAAAAGGCCCGGCGGGCAAATGTACGCTGGAATCCTGTCCGCTCGGCTGTACAGACGACCGAACATGTCTGCTGAAACTGGTCCGTGGACCAGTTTCAGCAGACATGTTCAGTCGTGTGTATGGGGCCTAACACAAACAACGTAAAATTTTCAAATTTCGTTGCGGGAACGACGGCCATACTTAACATTGGTACGCCGCATGTACGCCTCATATAGCAGGGATAACTTTACGCCAGGAAAAGCCTAACGTAAACGGCGTATCTGTACGTCGGC
The DNA here is from genome assembly GCF_905171775.1 of Rana temporaria. Classification (NCBI taxonomy): domain Eukaryota; kingdom Metazoa; phylum Chordata; class Amphibia; order Anura; family Ranidae; genus Rana; species Rana temporaria. Next base: position 45,963,795 of record NC_053490.1, on the reverse strand, counting down.
CGGGCGTACGTTCGTGAATTCGCATATCTAGCTGATTTACATATTTCTAGGCGTAAATCAGCGTACACGCCCCTAGCGGCCAGCGTAAATATGCAGTTAAGGTCCGACCGCGTAAGAGACTTACGCCGATCGGATCTAATACAAATCTATGCGTAACTGATTCTAAGAATCAGGCGCATAGATACGACGGCTCAGACTCAGAGATACGGCGGCGTATCTGGAGATACGCCGTCGTATCTCCTTTGAGAATCTGGGCCAGTGTTCCAATAAAGTAATCAGGGAAAGATTGCAGAATATGGGCAATTGCCCTCTCACCAAGGACTGTACCAAAATAGATGCCTTACAAGCAGCGACCAGGGAAGAGACATCTGTTAATGAAGATAAGTGAATTGTAAAGCAGGCACTATTATATTAGAGTATCCAAAAGCATCTATGTCCCTAAATATAGTTAAGGTTAGAAAGGATCCCCGAATCGGGGTAAGATATGGGACTTTCAAGATGCAAAAGGGGAAGGTATGAAGATGAATAATGTGCATAAAGGGCGTTGACTTTCGCCAAACCCACAACACATAAATCGGGAGAAAAATGTTTTTCATAAAAAAGTTATACATTTTTCATAAAAAAGTTATACGTTTATTGGTACAAAACATTTGAAAACATTTCCATTGTATCATTCTTTAAAAAGAAGTCACAGAAAAAGTGCTACTTATGCAATCGTAGCACATCTCCATACCGTCCCCTTTTGCATCTTGAAAGTCCCATATGTTACCCCGATTCGGGGATCCTTTCTAACCTTTTCTGTTAATGAAGCCGCCAGCGATGACTCACAGGTGCGAAAGATGGACGAACGTGGCGTCGAGCTACTGAGTTAGTGCCGTGTAAATGTCTGACAAACAGCAAGCAGGTTTTGGGCCCTCTGAGGCCGGGCTGGAATTCTTGAACACCGCGTGGTAGGCTGCAACACCTCTCTCTACGTTACGGAGAGATGTGCCTCACACCAGGCCCAGGAAGAACAGAGCGCGAGGCAGATCTCCTGGCTCCTTAATAGTCTCCTCGAATGGTAGCAAGGATACCTGGGATGTGTAGTCCCGGTGTATGGCTACACAATGGAATCGTCGGTCAGAAAAACTACTCCCAAAATGTATTGGTTTGGGCTCACGGATATGGTGACAGTCACTGGCACCCAGCATTAAAGGAACACAACTATAAATGAGGAATGACAGATAGAGTCCACCTTTGCTACACTAATATGTTATTATTCATGGTATTAAGTAGAGGTGCAAAAAGGAAAAAACAGCTGATACCGAAAAGGGAGCGTGGTCGCCCCAGTGCCGCCAATCGCTGGAGGTGTCATCCTGGCTCACCCAGTCCTCTAGTCCCTCCTCCTCTCCTCGCCACAATCTCTGTGTGTCACAAAGCTGAATTGCCCAGGCCGTAGTAACAGTGTCCCGCAATTCAAATCCAGCTCCATGACACACGGAGATCGCCGCTGATGCGGGCACAGGCAGGCTGCATATGACGGGCACTGGTGGGGCTGCTGGGCGCTGGAAGGCTGCATATGACAGGAACTGGTGAGGCTGCATTGATCTCCTGTACTATGTCTGCAGTCTCTGACTATCTCCTGTATCATGTCTGCTAGAGGTGCACTGAATGAAGATTTTGCTAATACTATTGGCAATGTGTTTAAGCAAGAGATTGCAGACATGATACAAGAGATGGTCATAGACTGCATTTTTCTTAACCTTTCTTGCACTAAAGGTGCCAATAATGGGCAACAATAAATTCACATTAATTTAAATTGATGATATTAATTAAAAAGTTGAATATAATACAATTATATATAAAAATCTTTTTAAAACTGTCATTTATGTATTGGTATCGGTTTTCTGCCTAGTGTATCCTTTATTTTCATTTTTCGGTTTCGTTTTGGCAGCAAAATTTCCATTCGGTGCACCCCTAATATTAAGGTTTGAACATGCACTACAGACACAGATTTAGTTGTTATAAAATGTCTTTAGGGTAAACCAAGTATCGTTACAAGAATATTGCTTTTTTGACTGAAGTGTAACTTTAAAATAAAAAAATAAAAACTCTTTGCGTGTGTAGCGCCTGGTTACTTCTAAGAACCGGTGCTAGATTAGATTTGGAGGGGGTCAGAGAGTTAGTTAGCTCTGACCGGGCCTCTGTCTCGGCTTGGCTGTGCTGTGGGCTCTTTCTGTCGCTTCTGGGGTGCTGATCCCACCCCAGAACGACAGGTGGCAGCAGTGGAGTCGAGGTTTGGGTGCTTTTGCCCAGCAGCCTATCAGGAGGGGTTTTCCTCGCTGTGCATGCTGGGGGAGGGTATTTATGGGACAGACGCCATTGGTCTGGTTGTCTTCTTCCAGTGTGGCACCCACCTTTAGGATGACCACAGGCCTTCCCAGGCCGAGGTGCGCGTGCCACGCAGTGTTCCTGGTTCCGGGACCACGTTGGTCCGGAGCATTTGTGTAACATCTTTGATGTTACTTCTCGCAGAACGAGCGCAGCTGTGCCCTATCCTAGCAGCTGCGCTCCGTTCTGCAAGATGTCCGCGTCACTTCCGGTGCGCGGACGTTTGCGTTCCAAGCTGGAACGCGGAAGTGCGTCTCAGGACCCTTCCCGTTTTCCCCGCGAAATCGCGGCTATTTAAACTTCCCACAGATGACGGCAGGGTGTTCGGTTATTCTGTCGGATGCCTGCCGTCACCTGTGGAAGAGCGGATCACACCACTGAACCCAGGAGCCTCTGAGGACCTCTCCCAGTCACAGCACCTCTACCGAGCGATCATTAACCCCCTACACCAGCTGGTTGTGAACCTCCACTCTGCAGTACTTCACTCTAGACCTTCAAGGACTCCTCCACAATAAGTCACCTGGCTTTCTCCAAACTTACATCCTGCAGCAGTGTACCACAAGACCCAGCACAACCGCAAGTATCCTGTTCATATTCATACCTGTTGAACTGAGTCACACTCACTTGCTTGTTACACAAAAGGACTGCATTGAACCTGTATTTCTGTTACTATTTCCATTTATTACATTGATGGACTTTGCTTACTATAGTACTAAGCCTATATTGTGAAGTAACAATATTCTATCAGATATTAGTACTCTGCCATAGATCCAAGTGTGACATATTACTCCCTAGGAACTAAGAACTATACAGTAGGATTCCTTTTCATTTCAAGAGACTCTATTACTATAGACATTTATTATATTTGGCTTATGAAATAATAAGCTTCCTTATGTTGGTACGGATTGAGGTTGTGATGAATTAACCCCAAACTTTCTGGCTAATTAAGAGAGTGTTTTGGTGGTTAGACCTGAGAAGCCTCTGCAGCTGTGATCCAACAGTTCTAATTACTTAACATAGGCAGTGTCATTACATAATAACCGAACCCCCTTTTAAAAAAGGATAATGGATCCAGCAGAGCTTGCTAACCACCTAGTTGGACTTTCACAAAGAGTGGATAACCTCACTGCCACTGTCAATGATTTACGTCAAGAAAATGATGCTTTACGCAACCAAAATTTTGCATTACCCAGGGAGAGACCTGAACCCAAAGTTTGCCCCCCTGAACCCTTTTCAGGGGAACGAAAATATTTTCGCCAATTTGTTAGTGCTTGCCGCCTCATGTTTGAACTGCGCCCCCGCACTTATCATTCAGACAGGATACGTATCCTCACCCTCATATCATATTTGAAAGGAGAGCCTAGGGTCTGGGCTGATGCGTATGTCGAAGAACATGGTGATTTACTGGGGGCATTTAATACATTTTTGGATGAGATGTCACTCCTCTACGAGGACCCTAACAAACAGCTTACAGCTGAGAACACCATTAGGAGCCTTAAACAAGGGAAAAGACATGTGGAGGACTATATTTCGGAATTCAAGTGTTGGAGCAGAGAGACACAGTGGACAGACATTTCACTCCATAATCAATTTAGATTAGGTTTATCTGAACCAATGAAGGACGAGTTAGCTCGCGTAGAGCTTCCTCCATCCCTAGAAGATCTGATGCATTTATCTCTCACCATTGACCGGCGTCTCCGTGAAAGGAAGGCTGAACGATTTAACACTTACTTACCTCCACAATTCAGGAGATCTAAGTCACCTCCAAAGGATGTTCCCATGGAACTAGGAGCTGTCAAAGGTCCTTTATCATTGGCTGAGAAACAACGGCGCAGAGCTAATAACCTTTGCCTCTACTGTTCAGCCCCAGACCATATGGTCTCCACTTGTCCACTTCTAAAGAGGAACTCAGAAGGTAACATTTCTAACATTTGTAAGATCAATCCACCTGGAACTACCACTAATCAATTTATTTATGTCACTCTTACATTACAGTGGGATCAAAATAGAACTACCATTGACGCGATGGTCGACACTGGTGCCTGTGGAAATTTTATTGATTTAGCAATTGTCAATTCAAATAAAATTCCTTGTGTGGTTAAGCAAAATCCTCTCTCTGTCACATTTATTGATGGTTCTAGTTCCACCTCAGGTCCAATTTCCTCTCAAACCACACCCCTACTGGTTACTTGCGGGAATAACCATACAGAGACCCTTGTCTTTGATGTCATTCCATCTCCGCTTTTTCCAATAGTTCTCGGGTTACCTTGGCTACTCTTACATCAGCCTACTTTCCTCTGGACTAACCACTCACTCAATCTAAACTCCACATTTTGCCAAGAAACTTGCTACCCCATTTTCACTATTCTCTCCACGGAGATTTACTATAAAGATCTTCCTACTTATTTGCAAGATTTTTCAGATGTTTTCAGTAAATCCAAGGCAGAGGTTCTTCCCCCCCATCGAATTTATGATTGCCCTATAGATCTCATTCCTAGCTCTCCAATTCCAACTGCACGTATCTATCCCCTATCACAACCAGAGCTTGTACACCTTAAGAGTTACCTTGATGAGAACCTGAAAAAGGGCTTTATTAGACCATCCACTTCTCCCGCAAGTGCCGCCATGTTCTTTGTCAAAAACAAGGATGGCTCACTACGGCCTATCATTGATTACCGTGCCCTCAATAGTATCACTGTGAAGAACCGCTACCCCTTACCTCTCATTCCAGAGCTCATTGAACGTCTTCAAAGCTCAAAGGTTTTCACAAAATTAGACCTTAGGGGTGCCTATAATTTGATCAGGATTCGTCCAGGTGATGAGTGGAAGACTGCTTTCAAGACTCGTTATGGTCTTTATGAATACACTGTGATGCCATTTGGACTTTGTAACGCACCTGCAACCTTCCAGTGGTTCATAAATGACATTTTTAGAGATCTGCTTGACGTCTGCGTAGTAATTTATCTGGATGACATTCTGATCTACTCTGATACTTTTGAGGAACACACTAAACATGTTCGTTGGGTTTTGGCCAGACTTAGAACACATTCCCTATATGCCAAACTGGAGAAATGTGTTTTCAGCCAGACAACTATATCTTTTCTAGGCTACCAAATTACACCTCAAGGTATCCAAATGGACTCTTCTAAAGTAAAATGTATTACCTCCTGGCCAATACCTCACTCTAGAAAAGCTCTTCAACGGTTCCTCGGTTTCTCAAACTATTATCGCAAATTTATCAAAAATTTCTCAGCAATTGTTAAACCATTGAGTACTCTCACTAGCTCGAAGACACCCTTCTCCTGGTCAAAGGAAGCCCAGGATTCTTTTGACACCCTAAAGCACTGTTACACTTCAGCCCCCATCTTACAACTACCTAACCCCCAATACCACTTCACTGTAGAAGTAGACGCCTCTTATTATGCTTTGGGTGCTATCCTGTCCCAACGTCCAAGTCTATCAGAGCCACTTCACCCTGTAGCTTTTTACTCCAGGACCCTCTCGCCAGCAGAAAAGAACTACCCCATCGGTGAAAAGGAACTCCTTGCAATTAAAGATGCTTTAGAGAATTGGAGACACCTATTGGAGGGTAGCACTCATCCAATAACAATCCTGACCGATCACCGTAACTTACAACATCTGAAAACATGTAAGACGCTCTCTGCCCGTCAGGTCAGATGGAGCTTATTTTTTGACAGGTTTGATTTTTATATATCCTACAGGCCTGGCACACAAAACATCAAAGCCGACTCCTTGTCTCGTATGAATGAAGACCAAACTACTGAGATTCCTCCACTTTCTATCATTCCATCAAACCGATTCATTGGCATTACCACCACCTTTAGGCAATTAATTTCTCAATCACTCTCCAAAGATCGCTCTTGTCTACCAAAAGACCTTACTAGATTACCAGATGGAGTTTATATTTTCAACGACAAGATCTTCGTTCCCCCTAACTTACAACTCTCGTTACTTAGACATCTTCATGACTCACCCCTAGCCGGCCACCCTGGGATCAACAAGACTACTCACCTCATGAGGAGAGATTACTGGTGGCCCAATCTGGCTAAGACGGTCCATGAATATGTTAGTTCATGTGAAATTTGTGCTCGTAACAAACATTCTAGGAGACCTCCTTCCGGTCTTCTCGCTTCTATCCCAGTACCTAATAGACCTTGGGAAGTTGTGTCGATGGACTTTATAGTTGATCTTCCTAAATCCAATGGTGCCAACACCATCATGGTCATAGTAGACCTCTTAACCAAGATGGCACACTTCGTCCCTTTGAAGAAGTTACCAACTTCCCTTCAGACAGCAAACGCATTCATCTCCAATATTCTCAAATTACATGGTTTACCCTCAAAAATCATTTCGGATTGCGGCAGTCAGTTTGTTTCTAGATTTTGGAAAGTCCTATGTAATGCTCTACAGATTGACCACCGCATGTCCACTGCCTACCACCCTCAGACAAATGGGCAGACAGAACGTGTCAACCAAATCCTGGAACAATATCTACGCTGTTACTGTACACATCTACAGGATGATTGGTTTCAACTTCTACCCCTTGCTGAGTTCTCTTATAACAATTCCACCAGTTCTTCGTCTCGATTCACACCTTTTTTCGCCAATTTTGGTTTCCACCCCAACAGTTTACCAACCTCTTACCTCCCAAATAGTGTTCCAGCAGCTGATCATTATCTATCTACTTTAAAGGATACACTGGAGATTCTCCGTTCTAACTTAAAATTTGCTCAACAAAGACAAAAACACTACTATGATGCTCACAGATCGGTACCTCCTAAATATAAGGTTGGGGATTTAGTCTGGCTTTCCACCCGCAATCTTCAGCTTAAAATACCATCAAAGAAACTAGGCACCCAATTCACTGGACCATTCCAAATATCACATTTAATCAGTCCTAATGCTGTCAAATTACTTTTACCCTCAGACTGGAAGATACATTCTTCATTTCATGTTTCTCTCATTAAACCTTTTGTTTCTAATCCATTTCCTAATAGAAAGCCATGTCCTCCTTCACCAATCAAGATCCATGGTGAGACTGAATACGAAGTTGAGAAAATACTGGACTCTAGGAAACGTGGTTCCACTCTTCAATACCTTATACGTTGGAAAGGTTATGATCAACTTGATGACTCTTGGGAGGATTCTTCAGACATACATGCCCCACGTCTAATCAGATAATTTCATTCAAGATATCCTACTCGACCCTCTATTTCTGGGAGCACTGGTGGTGCCCCCTTGAGGAGGGGAGTATGTAACATCTTTGATGTTACTTCTCGCAGAACGAGCGCAGCTGTGCCCTATCCTAGCAGCTGCGCTCCGTTCTGCAAGATGTCCGCGTCACTTCCGGTGCGAGGACGTTTGCGTTCCAAGCTGGAACGCGGAAGTGCGTCTCAGGACCCTTCCCGTTTTCCCCGCGAAATCGCGGCTATTTAAACTTCCCACAGATGACGGCATGGTGTTCGGTTATTCTGTCGGATGCCTGCCGTCACCTGTGGAAGAGCGGATCACACCACTGAACCCAGGAGCCTCTGAGGACCTCTCCCAGTCACAGCACCTCTACCGAGCGATCATTAACCCCCTGCACCAGCTGGTTGTGAACCTCCACTCTCCAGTACTTCACTCTAAACCTTCAAGGACTCCTCCACAATAAGTCTCCTGGCTTTCTCCAAACTTACATCCTGCAGCAGTGTACCACAAGACCCAGCACAACCGCAAGTATCCTGTTCATATTCATACCTGTTGAACTGAGTCACACTCACTTGCTTGTTACACAAAAGGACTGCATTGAACCTGTATTTCTGTTACTATTTCCATTTATTACATTGATGGACTTTGCTTACTATAGTACTAAGCCTATATTGTGAAGTAACAATATTCTATCAGATATTAGTACTCTGCCATAGATTCAAGTGTGACATATTACTCCCTAGGAACTAAGAACTATACAGTAGGATTCCTTTTCATTTCAAGAGACTCTATTACTATAGACATTTATTATATTTGGCTTATGAAATAATAAGCTTCCTTATGTTGGTACGGATTGAGGTTGTGATGAATTAACCCCAAACTTTCTGTTTTGGTGGTTAGACCTGAGAAGCCTCTGCAGCTGTGATCCAACAGTTCTAATTACTTAACATAGGCAGTGTCATTACAATTTGAGCTGTGGCTGGGCCCCAGTGATTGACTGGGTCCCCAATTCTGAGAAGATCCCAAGCATTGTTCCCTTGAGGAAGCTGTTCGGTGGGAAGTCGACCTGAGGAGGGCCAAGAGAGGCTGGCGATCCAATAGGGTCTCGACAATCCACCGGCGATCAAGGTAACTGGGTACCGAAAGGCTGGATGTTGGTCACCTATCAGTTGTAACCTAACTGCAAACTACAGTTTCAGGCCTGTCCAGGTGCACTATACCCACTCTGGCTAGAGTGGCGAAGAAAACAAAGTGTTGTTGGGAGCAGGACTGTTTCCTTATCGTTACGCCTGAATCTGCTGTTTCTCCTTCTACTGCATCTTTACTCTTCACCACAAGTTGTATTGTTTTTACCCGGCTGGGTAATAAAGAGCACAGAAAAAGACACCCGTCGTGGACATTCCGTTACTGCTGCTTTCACCATACACCCCTAGATGGCGGAGGAGCCACAAGGTAACATGCCACCTAAAACAAACCAGTAGCTCTTTCAGGGGTAGTGCTACATGTGATTGTGCCAACATGCAGTGCACATTTACATGAATGTGTCTGGTTCCAGAAAATATATCATGTTTTTTTTTTGGGGGGGGGGGGGTGTTTATGTAATCTTCAGGCCTAAATTGTGCATGGGTGCAGGGTTAATCCTGAACAGATCAGACAGTGTGCTGCTCTCCCGTAGTAGACAAGCTGTGAAGCCTATTGACAAGGAGGTCTCCTTCAGGGGGAAATACAACAGAGCCTTGGGGAATTCCCCAGGTCAGAATACAATAAACCAAAACAACAAAAAACAATAGCTCAATCATACGTCACGTGAAGGCAAATAAATCATAAGAGCCCCATCATGTGCTCGAGATTACCAGGAGCAATAGAGCATGACAGGGAAATACACAAGCAAAAGATTGACTCCAAGGGTGGTGTATAAGAATAATAAATGATAACAGGTATGTTGCAACTAGCTTTCACTAGCAGCAGAGTCAGACCAGGCCTCTGTTGTGGATGGGAAGACAAGCCAAATATCCCACACCTTATGAAACTTTTTTGGCCGCACAGGAGAGGTAATTTTATATAGCGGGACTACAGAATTGATTAAAGTCCTCCAACACTCAGGCGAGGGGGGTATATCCAACTTCCAATTCAGTATTATAGCTTTTCTGGCATAAAAGATTGGGGACTATAGATTTTAATGGTATGTGGTGGAAAAGAAACCATTTTGAGTCTTTTAGCCAAAAATGGGCCTGGTTTATTGACTCTAGTGTAAAACGATCATTTGTTCCACCAAGGCTCTTTGACATTTTTTTTATTTAAGAGTAAATTCAGGTATATTTTAATGAATTTCAATTGTTTTTTTAGGAGATGGGTGTATGTGTTTTTTTCCCCATTTCTGTTGTTCAAGGCATTGAGAGATTTTAGAGTTCCATTGCTTTTCTTGGTCACTGCTATACTAATTATGTTACCCTGTAAGGTGGCTTTGTGGACTTCCTACAGAATAATAGGAAAACTGGTGGATGTGACATTTACCTTAAAATAGGATATGATTACATATTTTATTTCTAGACATGTTTGGTGAGATGATGGCAGAGAATCATTAAGATTACAGTTGTGGTGGTGAAGCATTGGTGGACAATGATGGAGCCTTCTAGCATGAAAGGGCAGTGGTCAGACCAGAAAAATTTGATACATTGGTTTTGAAATGGAAGGGACAAATTGCTGCTTTGGAAAAAAAAGTGATCGATAAGGCCCCGTACACACGGTCGGTTTGGTCCGATGAGAATGAACCGAAGTTCATTTTCATCGGACCAAACCGACCGTGTGTATAGGCTATCGGTCTGGTTTCCTTCGGTCCAAAATTTCTAAACATGCTTCAAAACCAAACCAATGGACCGCTGCCCCATCAGACCAAACCAATGGTTAGTACAGAAAAGCATCGGTTCAAAACCCGCGCATGCTCAGAATCAAGTCGACGCATGCTTGGAAGCATTGAACTTCGTTTTATTCAGCACGTTGTGTGTTTGACGTCACCGCGTTCTGACCCGCTCGGATTTTAGACTGATGGTGTGTACACATATCAGGCTATACGGCCACTTCAGAGGTGAACCGATGGAAACGGTCTGACGGGCCAGTATCATCGGTTTGATCCGACCGTGTGTACAGGGCCTAAGTCCAAAGGTATTATGCAGCTAAGAATTTTTTTTGTAATTTTTTGAGAATTGAATGCATGTTAGAGGCCTCAAGATGTTTCACCTTAATGCATTCTATGCATTAAGGTGAAAAACCCTCTGTGTTGCAGCTGCCCCCCCTATTCCTTTCCTGAGCCTGATCTGATCCAGCGATAAGCATGAGTACAGCGGCTCCAGCTGCTGTCTCTCTCTCATTGGACAGATTGATAGCTGCAGAAGCGTAGGGCATCAATGGACACAGCAGCAGGACTTGGAAGAGAGCTTGCATGGGTGCCCCCAGAAAATACAGCTTTCCAGGGGGGCACCCGATGAAGGAGAGGCCCCAGGAGCACCCGCCGGGGACCCCAGAAAAAGAGTATTGGGGCTGCTCTGTGCAAAACAATTGCACAGAGCAGGTAAGTAAAAGTATGTTTGTTATTTTTATATAAAAAAAAAATGGAAGGTTTACAAACACTTTAAGTTATGCTGTGGTGGAAGGGTGGCATAAAACTATACTGTGTGAGAAGATGGTGAATGTACTTTTTTTTCCCAAGAATTGAAACGTTTTTTTTTAGCAAACGATTACCATCATCGAAAATGAGTGTAGTTTTTTTTCTGCAGCAAACCACAGAAATCATTAGCATTCACTCGGAGTCTTTAATCCTTGAAACACAAACTGCGCGGGCTCCCCAGGGAACCTGTAATACCAAGGTCTAATTGAAATCTTGGCTGCCATTTGTGAGAGCCTGGGTTTGAGAACCTGGCCCTACCAACCATTAGGCTACCGGTGTTTTTTTTTTTTTACAGCCAAGAATAAATGCAATGGGGGCAATCTGAATTTCTATGAGTTATTATTTCCAAACTGCAGGAAACATTCACAGCAATCATGGCTTTTATTTGAAGATATTCTACATGCCGTTCAAGTGGGCTGCAAGGTGCCAATAGAGAATGCATCTACTGCCTACGCTTTATGACAAAAAATAGCTGCAATCCTCAGGATCAAACGTAAATTGTGGTAAAAAATTAGAAGCAGTCACACAGTTCAATGCAAAAGGTTAAAGGGACACACCATGCAAAAGTGCAGACCCTTCAACTGTACAAGGGGCATGTACTGGTCTGTACCTAGTCACTGTTGTATTTCTCTGCTCACTTTCATAATAGTAATATGCTCTAGTGGCTGGACCTCCCTCCCTGTGCTTCAAGATAAACTCCATCTCTTCCACTTCTCAATGAAGAGTACTCCGGTCCTCCCAGAGTCGCCCCCTTGGAGTTGCCCCCATCATGGTGCACCCTGTATGAAAATTCTGTAGCACCCTAGTTCACAGTAGGCTGCTAGGCAAATGTTTCTAGTTCCTCTGTAAACAGTGGAGAAGGGGTTGTGTCAGGGGGCCATATTCTCATAGAAGTTACGATGGAGTATCTCAGGATACTCCATCGTATCTCCCTTTTTTGGCCCGTGTATCTATGCGACTGATTCTTAGAATCATTTTCGCATAGATACACTTAAGATCCGCCATCTGTAAGTCACTTACACTGGCGGATCTTAAATGTAATGACGCCTGCCGCCGCTAGATGGCATTTACGTGAAGGACTCATTTGCGTATGCAAATTATCCTTCTACGCCGATTCCCGAACGAGTTCGCGTCGCGTAACCATCGCTAACGTCGTTTGCGTAAGCGGAAACTTACTCCTGCTATATGAGGAGTAAGTTTCCGCAAGTCCCACGTAGGCCATGTTACGGATGGCGTCGGGTCCGCGTCGTGTTTTTCCGTCGGGTACGTCGCTTCCGTAAGTCGTTCTTGAATACGACTTTACGTCAATGACGCACACGTCGGCGTCATTGACGTTTTCCGCCGAGAACTGGAGCATGCGCACTGGGCTTTTTGAAGCCCGGCGCATGCGCAGTTCATTAGAATCGGGGGCGCGCTTAATTTGAATACAAGCCGCCCCCTTGGAGATCCGCCAGGCTACGCCGGGGCATTTACACTCCGCCGTCCCAACTTACAGGGCAAGTGTTTGGGAAATACAACACTTGCTCCTGTAAGTTGGGACAGCGGAGTGTAAGTGCCTTAAGCGCAGCCCGCGGATTTTTAGAGAGAATATGGGCCAGGGTCAGCAGCTAAGACCACCAGACACGTAGCTACACAGAGGAACTGAGACCAAACAAAGTATTTATCATTAAAGTGATATTTATTTACAGCGAACACACACCAATAAACTTACACAGCAACCAGTGAAAGCATAAACCACTCCAGCAAACAAGAACAAGAATAACTAATGAATCTAACTGCTATCCATATACAATATCTACAACATAAGGGACAAGGTAACAGGGATGCAAGGAGGGGAATCACGACTGGGAACAAGAGCATGGAACAAGGCAGAAGGGTGCAGGACGGATCAGGACAAGGGAAAGTTATCAGCACAATCTGGTAGCAAGGAGGCGATCAGACAGGATAGTGACGCCCTGGGGGAAGGGAGGAGCAGCCATAAATATCCACCTGGCAGCTGGAGCCAGGTGTGGTTGATCAGAACCTGCTGGCTTCTGGGAGAAACCTGCTGGTGGGCACTGGAACTGCAGCCACCTGCAAAGTGAACCCCAGTACCACCAGCAGGTGAACTCAACCCTGACAGGTGGTTTGCTTGGGGCTTTTCAGTGTCTTACATGCTTCTGTTCTGCTACTTATTCCTGTCTTCCAGATATTTCTAGAAGTATAGTGGGAGGGAGAGCAGTAAAGGCAGCCTGAATATTTATGGAACTCTGGCCAATCCTTGGGGAGGTGTGTCAAGAAGGTCGGGGAGAGCCCATAAACAGCCCTCAAATTTTCCACTCGCCTACTCGCATTTTGGGAGTGGAAAATGGAGGCTTGTGAGCTGGGCTGCTTGGGAGTGGGGGGGAGGGGGCGGGGTTGATCGATCGCCCCAATCGCAGAGAGCATGGAGGAAGAGGAGAGCCGTGGGATCGTAAAGGGGTATAGCACGCTATAACAGCTTACATTGAAATTGCTTCTGCTCTGCTCGCCGTGACACACGCCATCACCCCTGCCTCCTCCTGACCCTGTGCCTGTGATAGACAGAACGCATCCCAGCATTGGACCCGCGTTCTGTCCATCACAGGCGCAGGGTCAGGAGAAGGCGGGGCTGTGTATGACGGTGAGCAGAGCAGAGGCGATTTTAATGTAAGCTGTTACAGCGTGCTATACCGCTTTGCGATCCCGTGGCACTCCTTCCTCTTGTCATAATCTGGCTGCCAATGGGGGCACAGTGAGTCTGCAATTGAGTAACAATGGGGCTGCAATGGGGGCACTGAGTCTGCAATGGGGGCACAATGAGGCTGCAATGGGAGCACAGTGATTCTACAATGGGGGCACAATAAGGCTGCAATGGAAGCACAATGAGGCTGCAATGGAAGCACAATGAGGATGCAATGGAAGCACAATGAGGATGCAATGGGGGCACAGTGAGTCTGCAATGGGGGCACAGTGAGTATGTAATTAGGGCACAATGAGTCTGTAATTAGGGCACAGTGAGTCTGTAATTAGGGCATAGTGAGTCTGTAATTAGGGCACAGTGAGTCTGCAATGGGAGCACGGTGAGGCTGCAATGGGGGCACGGTGAGGCTGCAATGTTGGGCACAGTGTGTCTGCAATGGTGGGCACGGTGTGGCTACAATGTTGGGCACGGTGCGGCTGCAATGTTGGGCACGGTGAGTCTGCAATGGGGTAAGGTAAGTCTGCAATGGTGGGCACGGTGCGGCTGCAATGTTGGGCATGGTGCGGCTGCAATGTTGGGCACAGTGCGGCTGCAATGGTGGGCTCGGTGAGGCTGCAAAGCATGGTGATGATGCAATAGTGGACACTGTGAGGCTGCAATGATGGGCACAAGCTCTCCTTTCTCCTGTGATGATTGGGCTGCAATGGAAGCACAATGAGGCTGCAATGGAAGCACAATGAGGCTGCCATTGGGGCACAGTGAGTCTGCAATGGGGGCACAGTGAGTTTGTAATTAGGGCACAATGAGTCTCTAATTAGGGCACAGTGAGTCTGTAATTAGGGCACAGTGAGTCTGTAATTAGGGCACAGTGAGTCTGTAATTAGGGCACAGTGAGTCTGCAATGGGGTCACAGTGAGTCTGCAATGGGGGCACGGTGAGCCTGCAATGTTGGGCACAGGGAGTCTGCAATGGGGGAACGGTGAGCCTGCATTGTTGGGCACGGTGAGTCTGCAATGGGGGCAGGGTGAGTCTGTAATGGGGCAAGGTAAGTCTAATGGTGGGCACGGTGTGGCTGCAATGTTGGGCACGGTGCGGCTGCAATGTTGGGCACGGTGAGTCTGCAATGGTGGGCACGGTGAGGCTGCAATGCATGTTGATGATGCAATAGTGGGCACGGTGATGCTGCAATGATAGGCACAGGTCACACTACAATGATGGGCACAGGTGAGCCTGCATTGATGGGCACAGGTGAGCCTGCATTGATGGGCACTGGTGAGACTGTGCTGAGGGGAAATTATAAAGTTGTTGTTAATATTTATTTTTGTAACTTAATTCTGCATAAAACATTTAAGTGTCATTTCACAAGATAATTCATGAGGGCGTGATAAGCGACAGAATTAGGGGAGGGGCAAGGTAGGGGTTGGGTGGGGCAACTGGTGGCGAGTAACCCTTGAGGCCTGGCTAGTGGTTCAGGACTGCTTTTGGTAATATAGGCAGTCATGAGGGGTTAACCCTACTAAAAAAACGTAGAAATAGAAAATATGGTTATGAAAATGATAACGGCATCTATATAAAATAAAGTTGATAGGAGAGTGACAATTTGAATCATTAAATCTAAATGGCTGTAAACATCTCTGTTAAAAAAAAAAAAGATTTTAAAAATCAGAATATGGTTGGCTGTTATGTTTAATATTTCCAGATCAATGAGTCTGCTTACTAGATAGACATTGCAGAACCTGTGTTATGTTGTCTTGCTATGGAACAGTTAATAGAATCAAAAATGCTTCAGTCATATATTTTGTAACCTGTAGCTAATCCTTCTTATCACCCACTCTTACCTTTCCTGCATTGCCTTGGTTACCAGCCAAGGTTTAATGACTGAATATAAAAGGTCAGAATAACCAAAGCTGATATTTCTGTTGTTGGATTGATTTAAAGCGAAAGTTCACCTGAAAAAAAAAAATTTAACATTAGATTGGGCCTAATTACGGGAAGCAGAATCGGTGTTTTGTTTAAAATCAATGCAGTACTTACCATTTTAGAGATAGATGTTCTCCGCCGCTTCCGGGTATGGTCTTCGGGACTGGGCGTTCCTATTTGATTGACAGCCTTACGACGGTCGCATACAGCGCGTCACGAATTGCCGAACGTCGGTGCTGCTCTATACGGCGCCTGCGCACCGACGTTCGGCTACTTTCGGAAACTGGTGACGCGCTGTATGCGACGGCCGGAAGGCTGTCAATCAAATAGGAATGCCCAGTCCCGCAGCCCATACCCGGAAGCGGCGGAGAACATCTATCTGTAAAACGGTAAGTACTGCATTGATTTTAAACAAAACTCCCGATTCTGCTTCCCGTAATTAGGCCCAATCTAGTGTTAAAAATTTATTTTTTGGGTGAACCTCCACTTTAATTACTGACCGTAAGGGTTACAGCATATATATATATATACTGTATGTGAATCCAAAAACAAAAATGTAATTGTTTGCAGCTTATCAGTCACATGCCGCGTACACACGATCGTTTTTCGGCATGAAAAAAAACGTAGTTTTTCAGCATGTCCAAAAAAACAAAGTTTTTCCAACTTCATCATTAAAAACAACGTTGCCCACACAACATCATTTTTAAAAAATTATGAACAAAGCGCGGTGACGTACAACACGTACGACGGCACTCTGAAGGGGAAGTTCCATTCGCCTTTGGGCTGCTTTTCGCTGATTCCTTGTTAGTAAAAGACGATTTGCGCTTTTTTGCCTGTTACAGCGTGATGAATGTGTTTTACCAGAATGAGCGCTCCCGTCTCATAACTTGCTTCTGGGCATGAGCGGGTTTTTCACGTCGTTTTAGCCCACACGATCATTTTTTACAACCCGAAAAACGACATTTTTAAAAACGACGTTAAAAAATGCAGCATTTTAAATGACGTTTTTAAAAACATCGTTTTTTTTCATGCCGAAAAACGATCGTGTGTACGCGGCATTAGATGTGGCGGGTGCATTAGTGCCGCGTACACACGATCATTTTTCGGGCAACAACATTTTTCCAACTTCATCATTAAAACGACGTTGCCCACACACCATAGTTTTTAAAAAATGCTCTAGCAAAGCGCGGTGACGTACAACACGTACGACGGCCAGAGCTTTTTTTCTCAGAAAATAGGTGCAGGAACTCAACCATGATCCCGTTCAGTTTTCACAAACAGTAGAAGGGTCTTAAAGGGGCATTAAATACCAGGATTGCATAACATACAGAGTGTAGAGTTCAGGGGGTTACACACAGAGTGTAGAGCTGTCACTTGTAAACACAAAAACTGGACTTCTGTGTTTACAAGTGATTGTGGTGAGCAGGCACCAAAGGGTCTGAGCCAGAGGTGGTGGAACTGAGTTCCACCAAGTTCCCCCTGAAAAAAAGCCCTGACGACGGCACTATAAAGGGGAAATTCCATTCGGATGACGCCGCCCTTGGGGCTTCTTTAGCTGATTCCGTGTTAGTAAAAGACGATTCGCGCTTTTCTGTTACAGCATGATGAATGTGCTTACTCCATTATGAACGGTAGTTTTACCAGAACGAGCGCTCCCGTCTCATAACTTGCTTCTGAGCATGAGCGGGTTTTTAACGTCGTTTTAGCCCACACACGATAATTTTTTACAACCCGAAAAACGACATTGTTTAACCACTTAAGCCCCGGACCAATACGCTGTCTAAAGACCCAAGGTGTTTTTACAATTTGGCAATGCGCTGCTTTAACTGGTAATTGCGCGGTCATGCAATGTTGTACCGAAACAAAACTTGCGTCCTTTTCTTCCCACAAATAGAGCTTTATTTTGATGGTATTTGATCGCCTCTGCGATTTTTATTTTTTGCGATATAAACGCAAAAAGACCGTAAATTTTGAAAAAAAATTATTTTTCTTATAACAAAAAGTAAAAAATATCGAATAAACTAAATTTTAGTCAAACATTTAGGCCAAAATGTATTCAGCCACATGTCTTTAGTAAAAAAAATCGCAATAAGCGTATATTTATTGGTTTTCGCAAAAGTTATAGCGTCTACAAACTAGGGTACATTTTCTGGAATTTACACAGCTTTTATTTTATGACTGCCTATCTCATTTCTTGAGGTGCTAAAATGGCAGGGCAGTACAAAACCCCCCCAAATGACCCCATTTTGGAAAGTAGACACCCCAAGGAAACTGCTGAGAGGCATGTTGAGTCCATTGAATATTTAATTTTTTTGTCCCAAGTGATTGAATAATGACGAAAAAAAAAAAAAAAAAATGTTTACAAAAAGTTGTCACTAAATGATATATTTCTCACACATGCCATGGTTATATGTGGAATTGCACCCCAAAATACATTCTGCTGCTTCTCCTGAGTACGGGGATACCACATGTGTGGGACTTTTTGGGAGCCTAGCCGCATACGGGGCCCCAAAACCCAAGCACCGCCTTCAGGGCACAAATTTTTGATTTCACTCCTCACTACCTATCAAGGTTTCGAAGGCCATAAAATGCCAAAATAGCAAAAAAAAAAAACAAATGACCCCATTTTGGAAAGTAGACACCCCAAGCTATTTGCTGAGAGGCATGTCGAGTCCATGGAATATTTTATATTTTGACACAAGTTGCGGGAATATGACAAACTGATTTTTTTTTTGCACAAAGTTGTCACTAAATGATATATTGCTCACACATGCCATAGTTATATGTGGAATTGCACCCCAAAATACATTCTGCTGCTTCTCCTGAGTACGGGGATACCACATATGTGGGACTTTTTGTGAGCCTAGCCGCATACGGGGCCCCGAAAACAAAGCACCGCCTTCAAGATTTCTAAGGGCATACATTTTTGATTTCACTCCTCACTACCTATCACTACCTATCACAGTTTTGAAGGCCATAAAATGCCAAGATGTCACACAACCCCCCCAAATGACCCCATTTTGGAAAGAAGACACCCCAAGCTATTTGCTGAGAGGCATGTTGAGTCCATGGAATATTTAATTTTATGGCCCCAAGTGATTGAATAATGACCAAAAAAAATAAATAAATAAATTTTACAAAATGTTGTCACTAAATGATATATTTCTCACATATGCCATGGGCATATGTGGAATTGCACCCCAAAATACATTCTGCTGCTTCTCCTGAGTACGGGGATACCACATGTGTGGGACTTTTTGGGAGCCTAGCCGCGTACGGGACCCCGAAAACCAATCACCGCCTTCAGGATTTCTAAGGGCATAAATTTTTGATTTCACTCCTCACTACCTATCACAGTTTCGAAGGCAATAAAATGCCAAAACAGCACAAAACCCCCCCAAATGACCCCATTTTGGAAAGTAGACACCCCAAGCTATTTGCTGAGAGGGATGTTGAGTCCATGGAATATTTAATTTTTTTGCCCCAAGTCACTGAATAATGACCAAAAAAAAAAAATTACAAAACGTTGTCACTAAATGATATATTTCTCACACATGCCACGGTTATATGTGGAATTGCACCCCAAAATACATTCTGCTGCTTCTCCTGAGTACGGGAATACCACATGTGTGGGACTTTTTGGGAGCCTAGCCGCGTACGGGGCCCCGAAAACCAAGCACTGCCTTCAAGATTTGTGTGAGTGAAATCAAAAATTTATGTCCTTAGAAATCTTGAAGGCGGTGCTTGGTTTTCGGGGTCTCATACGCGGCTAGGCTCCCAAAAAGTCCCACACATGTGGTATCCCCGTACTCAGGAGAAGCAGCAGAATGTATTTTGGGGTGCAATTCCACATATAACCATGGCATGTGTGAGAAATATATCATTTAGTGACAATGTTTTGTACATTTTTTTATTTTAATTTTTTTTGGTCATGATTCAATCACTTGGGGCAAAAAAATTAAATATTCCATGGACTCAACATGCCTCTCAGCAAATAGCTTGGGGTGTCTACTTTCCAAAATGGGGTCATTTGGGGGGTTTTTGTGCTATTTTGGCATTTTATGGCCTTCGAAACTGTGATAGGTAGTGAGGAGTGAAATCAAAAATTTGCGCCCTTAGAAATGCTGAAGGCGGTGCTTGGTTTTCGGGGTCCCGTACGCGGCTAGGCTCCCAAAAAGTCCTAAACATGTGGTATCCCCGTACTCAGGAGAAGCAGCAGAATGTATTTTAGGGTGCAACTCCACATATAACCATGGCATGTGTGAGCAATATATCATTTAGTGACAAATTTTTTTTTTTTTTTTCTCATTATTCAATCACTTTGGACAAAAAAAAAAAAATCAATGGACTCAACATGCCTCTCAGCAGTTTCCTTGGGGTGTCTTCTTTCCAAAATGGGGTCATTTGGGGTTTTTTTGTGCTATTTTGGCATTTTATGGCCTTCGAAACTGTGATAGGTAGTGAGGAGTGAAATCAAAAATTTACACCCTTAGAAAGCCTGAAGGCGGTGATTGGTTTTTGGGGTCCCGTACGCGGCTAGGCTCCCAAAAAGTCTCACACATGTTGTATCCCCGTACTCAGGAGAAGCAGCAGAATGCATTTTGGGGTGTAATTCCACATATGCCCATGGCATGTTTGAGCAATATATCATTTAGTGACAACTTTGCGCAAAAAAAAATATATATATATATATATATTTATATTTCCCGCAACTTGGGTCAAAATCTAAAATATTCCATGGACTTAAGATGCCTCTCAGCAAATAGCTTGGGGTGTCTACTTTCCAAAATGGGGTCATTTGGGGGGGTTTTGAATTGTCCTGGCATTTTATGCACAACAATTAGAAGCTTATGTCACACATCACCCACTCTTCTAACCACTTGAAGAAAAAGCCCTTTCTGACACTGTTTGTTTACATAAAAACATATTATTTTTTTGCAAGAAAGTTAAGTTGAACCCCCAAACATTATATATTTTTTTAAAGCAAAGGCCCTACAGATTAAAATGGTGGGTGTTGCAAATTTTTTTCCACACAGTATTTGCGCAGCGTTTTTTCAAACGCATTTTTTGGGGAAAAAATACACTTTTTTTTATTTTAAAGCACTAAAACACACTATATTGCCCAAATTATTGATGAAATAAAAATTATGATCTTAGGCCGAGTACATGGATACCAAACACGACATACTTTAAAATTGCGCACAAACGCGCAGTGGCGACAAACTACATACATTTTTAAAAGCCTTTAAAAGCCTTTACAGGTTACCACATTAGATTTACAGAGTAGGTCTACTGCTAAAATGACTGCCCTCGATCTGCCCTTTGCGGTGATACCTCACATGCATGGTGCAATTGCTGTTTACATATGACTCCAGACCGACGCTTGCGTTCGCCTTTGCGCAAGAGCAGGGGGGGACAGGGATGCTTTTTTTTATTTTTTTATTTTTTTATATATTTATTTCGCTTTTTTTATTTTATTTGTTAACTGTTCCTTCCATTTATTTATTTTTTTACCATTTTTATTGTTATCTCAGGGAATGTAAATATCCCTTATGATAGCAATAGTTAGTGACAGGTACTCTTTTTTTTTTTTAAATGGGGTCTATTAGACCCTAGATCTTTCCTCTGCCCTCAAAGCATCTGACCACACCAAGATCGGTGTGATAAAATGCTTTCCCATATTCTCAATGGCGCCGTTTATATCTGGGGGGGTGGGACATTCCCTCCCACTGAATGTAAAAGCAGTCTAGAGGCTAATTAGCCGCTAGGACTGCTTTTACATGAAAGCCGACCGCTGGCTGAAAAGAATGATACCAAGATGATGCCTAAACCTGCAGGCATCATTCTGGTATAACCATTCAAAGTCCAGCAACATACCAGTACGTTGATGGTTCTTGTTGGACATGTATTGTAATCTTTTTTTTTTTCATGCAGCCTGTTGGCTGAACAAAAAAAAGATTGATCGGTGGGTATGCCCACCATTAGAATACCTCCCTTCATCCACCCACTTCTAATGATGGGCATACATGCACCATTTATATATGCCGAAGCATGGGGGCATCCTCCCGCAAAAAAGTTATGCCGCGTACGGTCGGACTTTTCTATGCCGCGTACACACGGTCGGACTTTTCTATGCCGTGTACACATGGTCAGACTTTTCCACAGGAAAGCCTCCGTAGGAATGTCAACCGTATGTACGCGGCATTAGGAGCAAAATCGCTCCTCCGCCCCTAATGCCCCCATGCTCCGGCATATATGCTCTTTTTTGAACTGCTGTGGTGAAATCACCTCCTACAGCATTGGAGTCGCGGCTTTATATATCGTGGGAGCAAACGCTGTTGCTGTCACGCTAAATAAATCCGCACTGCAACTGAATGGCGTACCTGCTAAGCAAATGATGGTTAACATTAAAACAAAGTAACATTCCAGTATAACAGTAAGATCATACCATACCTGCAAAGCAAATACCTATGAAAAAACATAGTAAAAAATAAAACATTTTTTAACGCAACTGTTAGAAAAGTTTTGTTTGTGTGTCTATTTAAAACAGAGCTGACACTCATTCTTCTAATATGGCTTCCGAGCACATGTTACTAACTGGTTATATTCTTTTGTTCTTAATAACCCCATACGTAATGTATAGATAACAGATTGTACAGGAAGCTCTGTTTGGTAATAAAGTGCCAGTCTGTGCCAGGTACAGATAGACCTTCCTTAGCTAATTTAGCCAATAAGAAGTGTTATCGTTGTTTCACTGTAAGGATGAGAAGGTGGGGGCTCCCTTCTCTCTCTCTTTTTTGCTTTTTCTCTCAACTTGTAAGCATCACTAAAATGTATTGCTGCATTTTGAATTAAATGATCTTCCCTTTCAAACACCTGGATTTCGATTGATTACAAAGAAAGAAATAACCTAACATTTTTGGTCCTTCGAGCGGAAACCAATGGATGGAACCCTTGGGTTGACACCGGTACCGACAGAATCCAGTGAGTATTGGACCTCAAAAGCTCACTGAGAAACCCCACTCACGTTAGTGTTAAACAGGGACTGCTTGGTGCCGGATTTGACCCAAATCCACCATCTGGTTCTGAACCTAAATTGACTTAGTCTTCTGGTGTTTGAGAGGGTAAGATCATTTAAATTGCTTCTCATTCTTTTCTAAGTCTCTTCTCTTTTTCTTCTCTCTGGTTGTCTCTGGTTTGTTTGTGTATGAATTGTGGTACCGACATTGGCATTGATCGTATAATAATCTCGGTAATCCAATGGTCGAAGACAGAGGCATTTGGGGACGTTGCCTAAGGTAAAATAGACGTCGCCCGCTGTCCGGACAGATAAAAAAAAGATTTGTGGTATACCAATACGTCAGAGGTTGATTGCCTGACGTCATATGAGGTTGAATGTTTGATGGTTTAAGCGCTAGTTGGCCGAGTGATCTAGGAAGACCACGAAGTTAACCTTATTCTGTGTGTTTTAGTTTCTTCTTTCTTATGTTTAACCTTTCTGTTGATGATATGGTGAAAAGTAATGGTGATGTTACACAGTTTGAGCCAAATAACTCCTTTACCTGTTGCAGAAATAATAGAGCCGACAAGTATGAATGCTAATACCAACAGAAGGAGTTATGATCAATTTGGGTTTCTGTGTATGTTGACAGA
Source organism: Rana temporaria (assembly GCF_905171775.1). Lineage (NCBI taxonomy): Eukaryota > Metazoa > Chordata > Amphibia > Anura > Ranidae > Rana > Rana temporaria. The sequence continues at coordinate 45,940,276 of NC_053490.1, read as the reverse complement.
GTAATGTACAAATGTACAATGTGTGTTTTTGAAAGTATGCAACGTGATGAAACAAACTAATTATGAGCCTATCAAAGTTAGAGAATTAGACCAGGCAATGCCATTGTTATATAAATGTTTGAGAAGCAGAAAACAGAGATGAGCCTGCTATATTATTTTGCAGTTTCCTCCCCCTCCCTTCAAATTCCTGTGTAAAGCAGCCAGGTCGTTCTGAATATCTAAGAAATGTTTAATTATGTGGCGTCGTTAAACCTAGTTAAAATTGTTAGTTTTTGTTATGCAACTCTAGGATTAATTTTAAACAAAGAAAGCAAAGGTAGCCATGATTATTATTTAAATGTTTAGCTCTCTATTCTAGGCTACTGAACATGAAAGTAGAGAAAGGAAAGTTTATTTATAAGAGGGTTTAAAAGAACATGAAACGTGAATTGCACTATGAAGAAAGTGAACAGAATGTTGTAGAATTATTAATGAGGATTGCTGTATATGAGACAAGGAAAAGCTCGGGATGTTTTTGATTACTTTAAAGGTGTCCATTGCCATGGGTTGTAAGTTCATGTTGTGTTCCTAGTAGTGCTGTTTGAAGGAGATAAGAAATGTATGCATAGTATAGAACCTAAATCTGTTCAGGGGGAAACAAAATTTGGATTAAATGGTAAATTAACTGCAAACGGGTGTCAGGATTTGGTGGATAAACTGAGATTGTTAGGTCCCAGAGACCAAAAAAGGTATGGTTTAGAAATGGCAGAACACTGGCTTGAACACACTAGGATCAGAGCACAGGGAAAGAGAACAAAAAAAAATGCCAAGCCAATGGACAAAGATGATGATTTCATTTGTTGCACCCAAAGACCACCTCCTAATAATAGCCCCCCCTCAGGTGCAAGCCACAGCCCAGAATACCGCCCTCCCTGTGACATCCACCCCTGTCAGAGGAACCGCCTCCGACCAAGACCCCAATCCTACTTCCTCAATCTATCCAGACAGTAGCACAGCCTCAGAGATGAACAGATCGATCCTTGAAACTTTAACCAACGCCATAACCCATGCACTGGGTGCCCCAGCAGGGTCCAAGAGATTAAGTAAACCTCCTATGAGGTATGGTGTGGTATAGTGGTGAGGATAGAAGTCCCGTACCCCAGGGGAGGACAAGCAGACAGGGGCGAGAGAATTCATTGCCTCCAGATAACCTATTTCTTAAGTCTAGGCTGACTGCCTTACTGAATAGATGCCAGCTTAGATGGGTACTGATTGGCAGAGGAAAAAAATGACAAAACTTTTGAACAAACAGTGGACTCAAGGGAGAGTCACATGACATCGGTACTTACACATTTACATGGTGAGCGCCAGAGGCCGATCGCTTACTATTCTATAAAACTAGACAGTGTAACTAGAGCACTTCTACCCTGTGTACAGGCAGTGGTAGCTGCAGCCGAAGCAGTTTAGGCCTCAGCATCTATAGTGCTATATCACCTGTAACACTCAACGTACCACATGTAGTAGTGTTATTCGTTTACATCAAAAGATATAACACTTGAGCCCAGCACGACACCTTTCCTGTATGACAATACAGGGGTATACTGCAGGCCTGCCCCGCTTTTGAGTGCATGGTGGGGTTTATTTGATGGGGTGGGGGGGGGCGTGGTGTTGGGCTCGCTTCTGCGCGGAAGACAATGAGCTTCTAACCCCAGCTTGTTCAATTAAGCCTGGAGGCTCGTTGTTTTTTTGTGCGGGGGTGGGCCTGGTTTTGCGCTTTCTGGCTTTGGTGGGTGGACCGCATTGTGTACTTGGGAGTGAGGTATGCCTGTATATTAAACCTGTCCACACTGCTACCACTTTTTACTGATGTTCATAAACATGACTGTACTGCTGCCATCGCTGAAAAGGTACTGCCACAAAGTGATTTGAAAGATGTACCATTATCTGACCCTGACATGATGCTTTTTGTCGATGGCTCCAGTAAAAAAAAAAAAAAAAAAAATCTAGATTGCACAAATGCAACCGGATATGCAGTAGTGACACGATGAAATCTTAGAAGCTAGGCCATTACCAAAACATTATTCAGCACAAGTAGCAGAACTTGTAGCACTGACAAGAGCATGCATACTATCAAAAGGGAAGTCCGTAAACATATACACTGATAGTCAATATGCATTTTCAACAGTACATGTTTTTGCACAACAATGGAAAAACAGGGGGATGGTGACCTCTAGTGGTAAGCCAATTTCACACACAGACTTCATTTTAGAACTCTTGGATGCAATCCAATTACCAAAAGAGCTTGCAATATGTAAATGTCAAGCACACACAAAACATACAGACCCCATTTTGAAGGGAAATTAAAGGACAGATGAAGCGGACAAAATAGCGGCACAAGTAACGCATCAAATAATGACAGAACTGGAAATCATAGCGATAGATCATACAGTCCTTACTGATATGCAGCAGAATGCACCCCCCAGGGAGAAACAATATTGGAAAACAAAAGGTTGCACAATAATAGATAACATTTACACATCACCTGAAGGAAAACCGGTATTGCCAAAATCCCTATTTAGGTATGCAGCAGTGTTGACACATGGAGTAACTCATGTGTCAAACAGGGGGATGACTGAGATGTTGAATAAAGTATGCACAGCCTATGGTTTCACCAACTACTCAAAAACTTTTTATTCTCAATGCCTTATATGTGCAAAACATAATGCTCAGGGAGGCATAAGACCACGGAAAGGAAAGTTCCCCAAACCGCAATATCCATTCCAACACATTTGTATGGATTTTATTGAATTGGACAAATGTGAAAGGAAAAAATATTGTCTGGTAATAATAGATGCTTTGACCAAATGGGTGGAGGTATTCCCGACAGGAAGTGCGGACACACAGACTGTGGCCAAAGCATTACTAAGAGATATAATTCCTAGGTTTGGAATCCCTGAAAAGATTTACAGTGATAATGGATCCCATTTTGTAAATAAAACTATACAACATTTGACAGAAGTGATGGGTATCCAAGTAGAAAACCATTGCGCCTACCACCCCCAATCGGCTGGATTGGTGGAGAGACACAATGGGATCCTGAAAAACAATAAACTGAGAAAAGCTATGGAGGAAACAGGTAAAAAAATTGAATGTACTGCCTACCATTAGCTGTGACTAGCATGCATATTACACCCACATAGGAAAGTTTAAGCCCATTTGAAATGATACATGGAAGGTCATATAGAATACCCCAACTACTAAATGAAACACGGTTGAAGAATCTGAATGTACCTTAGCAGAATATATGTCTAAGTTGTTGAAACAGAAACAAAGTAAGGAGGTCTGTTCTATCCCAGAAGGTTCAATCTAAGGAGAAGAGAAAATCCATATTGGAGATTGGGTCCTGATAAAAGTAATAAAAAGGAAACATTGGCACTCGCCTAAGTGGGAGGGGCCATATCAGATTCTTCTCACCACTTCCACAGCAATAAGGATTGCAGAGAGGTCTACCTGGACTCACCAGTCCCATTGAAAAAAAGGTTTTACAGTAGGCAGAGCAGGGTCAGTTGGTGGCAGAGCTCTGGTAAAGTCCGGCTACAAAGGGAGGTTCTGCACAAGGTGGGGCTTATCTCAAACCGGTGAAGACTCCCTTACCTTACCCCCCAGGGCTCTGTAGCTGGTTAGAAAGAGGGACAGTATTTATCTTGGGTCTACTGGTGACTCTAGAGGAGACGTCCATACGGGGAGGCAGAAAAAAAAAAGGAACCTTTAGAATGGGCAAGTACGGGGAAGGCCTTGAACTTAATCTTAATAGAAGGGGTAACTAATACCATTTTGGTTGATTGTTGATAGCCTTTGTTTGAATGGTGCTTTTATAGTCGCATCCATTTCTGACCCTACTGAGATAAATCACATTATTAAGTTTAGTGGGGAGGATGAGGAGCAAACGTTTGTTTACCTGATACCAGAGACCAGCTACATGAAGAAAAGGATGGTGACGAAGGCAAATAAGATATGCTTTGGAATGGATGTTATAAAGTCATACTGTTTGAATTAGGAAAAACAGAAGTGAAAAGATGTACTACAATCAAGCCTGCTAGCTTTTTCCTCAAAGAGGAGGGTGACCACATCTGCTTAAGACTTATGGAAGAAGAAATGCAGTAAATCTTCCCAGTAAAGGACATTCCTCTTGAAAATTCTGATCTGATCCTGTTTGCAGAGGGTTCACGCCTGTACAAAGATGGAGTCCCAAGAATGGCATATGCGATGACAACATTGGAGGAAGTGATTGAGACCCAAATACTCCCTTCGTCACTTTCAGCGCTGGTTGCCAAAGTGGTAGCACTCATGAGGGCCTGTGAGACCGCAAAGGATCAAACAGCCAACATCTACACTGATAGCAAGCATGCTGTCGAAGTAGTCCAGGATTATGGACCCATAAAGAAGAACAGAAGTTTTACAATTGCTGCAAGAAAATCAATTCAAAGCTGGAAATATGTTTAAGAACTATTTGAACCAGTCACCCTCCCAAAGGAAGTAGCCACCCCGAAGGTCAACGCACATACTGAAGGACAACCCATGGAAGAAAAAGGAAACAGTTGTCTGATCATACTGCCAGGAAGACTCCTTAAACACCAATAGAAGCAATCGTGACCCTAATTACTGATTTTGCAAAGAAGGAGAAGCCTGTAGCAGATAAAAAGAAGAGAACAAATACTGAAAGTAAAAGAACTTGCAAGAATCTGCACTCATGGACTGAATCATGTATGCCCTAAGGCAATTGAGAGAAACGTATGCAAAGCTGGAAGGTTTATTCGATACACCAGAAATGCATATCAAAACTTTGTTGAGGGATGCATAATCTGTGCTAAAAATAAGGAAAACAGACCAGAGTAACACAAAGACATTTGGCCAAGTCACTATTCCTTTTCCAAAAGACTACATGTTTATTAAATCCAATTGCTCAAATCAGGCCAATATCAAAATGTTTTGCCGTGCATAGAAATGTTTCAAAGTTGGATAGAAGTCTGACTGGTGGCTAAAGAAAATGCCAAGGCAACAGAGAAGAAGATACTTTCTGAAGTAATATGCCGCTTTGGAGTCTTTGAAACTTTAGAGAATGACAGAGGAACACGTCCCACTGGACAGATCATGCAAATTACATGCAAGGATTTGGCAATTGAGCAGGCCTTCCATGCTCCCATCATCCTCAGAGTTCAGGGAAGGTAGAAAGGTATAGTATAGTATAGTATAGTCATTAAAAGCAGGTCAGCTAAATCAATGCAGGAAAAGGGTAGATGGGTTAGTAAAGAAACAATGGCCAACTGTTTCCTTCTTTACAACATCAGGATTACCCCTACTTTATAGGTCAGAGAACTTGAGCCGTTATGAGATTTTGTTTGGGGGCCCACCTAAGACAGGGTTGTATTTTCCACATCAGACTGTTGTAATATATAATCATTTTATTTGTTATGCAATTATGTAATATAGGCAACTGTGAACTAAGATACCAGCCAATGCTTGAGGGGATTGTGCTATGGTCCAGCTAGTTATGCCCCTGAAAATCATATCAGAACACCCGTGAACTAAGAGTCACCAATGGTATCGAAGGAAAACTTCTCCCAAAGGGTCATTTAACTCTCAGATTTACTTAGATGATATTGGGGTTCCTTGCGGGGTGCTGAAATGAGTTTAAGGCCAGGAATCGGGTAACGGCTGGGTTGGAGTCTTTTCTCTGGTGGGTGACTATAAATAAAAATGTTGACTGGATTAAATATATATATACTATAACCAACAATGATTTGTAAACTTTAGTAAAGATACTGTAAAAAAAAAAGGTCTAGCAGAACCGAATGGCCTTAGATATGGTCCTAGTTGTAAGAGGAGGGGTATGCAAAATGTTTGGTAGCATGTGTTGCACCTTTATCTCTAATAATACAGCTCCTGGGGAACCGTGGCCAGAGTCCTGGAAGGACTAACTGCTCTATCAAATGAATTGGCAGAAAACTCAGGTATTAACGATCCATTCACAAACTGGACTTATCACATCATGTTTTATCTAATTTGCTGTGGTTTTGATTGTTTTGGTCACTTGCGGATGCTGCTGCATTCCCTATATTCGAGGACTTTCACAAAGACTGATTGAAACTGCAATCTCAAGAACGATGTATCAAGCCGTTCCTACCTCGGAGGAGACCTATGTGGACATTGAAGCTCAACTTAATGACATACAGTCCGAAAATGTATAACACGGGGACTATTATCCAAATGTGTTGAGATAAAAATAGACACATGAGGAGGGAATGTTAGAAAAGTTTTGTTTGTGTGTCTATTTAAAACAGAGCTGACACTCATTCTTCTAATATGGCTTCCGAGCACATGTTACTAACTGGTTATATTCTTTTGTTCTTAATAACCCCATACGTAATGTATAGATAACAGATTGTACAGGAAGCTCTGTTTGGTAATAAAGTGCCAGTCTGTGCCAGGTACAGATAGACCTTCCTTAGCTAATTTAGCCAATAAGAAGTGTTATCGTTGTTTCACTGTAAGGATGAGAAGGTGGGGGCTCCCTTCTCTCTCTCTTTTTTGCTTTTTCTCTCAACTTGTAAGCATCACTAAAATGTATTGCTGCATTTTGAATTAAATGATCTTCCCTTTCAAACACCTGGATTTCGATTGATTACAAAGAAAGAAATAACCTAACAGCAACCTGTGCCTAAAATATATATATGCCGAAGCATGGGGGCATCCTCCCGCAAAAAAGTTATGCCGCGTACGGTCGGACTTTTCTATGCCGCGTACACACGGTCGGACTTTTCTATGCCGTGTACACATGGTCAGACTTTTCCACGGGAAAGCCTCCGTAGGAATGTCAACCGTATGTACGCGGCATTAGGAGCAAAATCGCTCCTCCGCCCCTGCTGCCCCCATGCTTCGGCATATATGCTCTTTTTTTTAACTGTGGTGGTGAAATCACCTCCTACAGCACTGGAGTCGCGGCTTTATATATCGTGGGAGCAAACGCTGTTGCTGTCAAGATAAATAAGTCCGCGCAACAGCTGAATGGCATACCTGAAAACAGTAAAATAAATTACATACCTGAAAAGCAAGCATGAAAAAACATAACAACAATAAAACTTTGCAGAATAGAATACAGTAAAAAAGAGCAGAACAATAGAGAGAGAATAGAGAGGGAGAGAACAATAAAACAACAACTATTTTTGGTTTTTTTATTTTATATTTTTTTGTGTGTTTTTATTTTTTACTTTTTTTTTTTTTTTTAACACTTTTTTTTGTAACTGTGAACTGTAACTTCAACTTTTCGGTTCCAGGTTTGGGTCTCTCAAAATGCGATGGCATCTTGGGAGACCCTGTGTGAGTGTGCCTAGCCTGTGAAATGTTTCACCCTACACTAATAATTAACGTGTGTGTGGAAGCGTTCAAAACATTCACCAATACAAAGACCAGGATTGGCAGGACATTTGGGACAAAAAAAACGGGTGTCACGCCTAAATCCGCGCTTGGTACAGACACGACATTTTCTTTGGGGGGCTCGTTGGGTAGGGGTACTCTCGAGGACATAAGAAAAATGCGTCTCATGCAGTCGGCTTACTGCATTTGGTAGGGGCTGGTGAGGTACAGAACCGCCTGGATACAGGAGTTCTGTGATGATATCCCTCTGGAATTGAAGGAAGGATTCATTCCGTCCTGAAGCTCTGTATACGACATGAGCATTCAGTAGAGCCAATTGAAATAAATGTAGAGACACTTTTTTGTACCAGCGTCTCGTCTTACGGGCAATATGATACGGCGCCATTAACTGGTCGTTGAGGTCCACCCCTCCCATATTAAGGTTATATTCGTGGACACAGAGGGGTTTCTCCACAACACCAGTCGCCGTATGAATTTGGACTGTCGTGTCTGCGTGAAGGGTGGTAAGAACGAAAACATTCCTATTGTCCCGCCACTTCACAGCGAGCAAATTTTTACATCTGCAGCAGGCTCTCGCCCCCGGCCTAATACGGGCATCTACAAGCCGCTGGGGGAAGCCCTGGCGATTAGGTCGCACGGTGCCACATGCTCCAATCTGTTGATCAAATAAGTGGCTAAAAAGTGGCACGCTGCTGTAAAAATTGTCCACATACAAATGGTACCCCTTTCCGAATAAGGGTGACACCAAGTCCCAAACAATCTTGCCAGCGCTCCCCATGTAATCTGGGCATCCTTCCGGCTCTACCTGACTATCTTTTCCCTCGTAAACCCTAAAGCTCCATGTGTAGCCTGTGGCCCTGTCACAGAGCTTATAGAGCTTGACCCCGTATCTGGCACGCTTGCTGGGAAGATACTGTTTGAAAGACAAGCGGCCAGCAAATTTAATCAGGGACTCATCAACGCATACAACCTGCTGGGGATTAAACAAGGCTGCAAAACGTTCGTTGAAATGGTTTACGAGGGGCCGAATTTTGTAGAGCCGGTCAAATTCAGGGTCTCCACGTGGACGACAAAGTGCATTGTCACTGAAATGCAGGAACCGCAGGATCGCCTCGTATCGTTTCCTGGCCATGTGAGCAGAGAAAACGGGCATATGGTCGATGGGATGTGTGGACCAATACATCCGCAATGACGGAAATTTGTGTATGCCCATGTTGAGGGTAAGGCCCAGAAAGGTCTTAAATTCGGAAACCTCGAGAGGTTTCCATTCTTTGGCAAGGCGAGACTGGCGGTTAGCCGCGATGTAGGTACCAGCATATAAATTAGTCTGGTCCACAATAGATCTATAGAGATCTTCCGTGAAATACAGCGAATAAAAATCAAGTGACGTAAAGTTCGCTGTATCCACCTGAATACCGGGTTGGCCAGTGAATGGGGGAAGTACAGGTGCTGTAGAAGTGGTGGGGACCCAATCAGGATAGGCAAATTCTACAGGAAGGGCACTATGGGCACGACGGGCCTGTCTCTGTCTTCTTCTTGGTGGCAGCGGGACACTACTTGTGCTTGCCACATCGCCAGCTTGAACTGCACTTATGGGACTCGCCACGTCACCAAGTGTTACTGCAGTGCTGGATAAACGACCAGGGTGTACTAGGCCGCTGGTGCTTGCCAATTCACCAGAAGGAATAGCGGCGCTAGTACTGGATCTCTGCTCCATACGAGGGTCCTGCGGTTCTTGCTGCTCAACAACATCAGAACGGGATCGGGTACGCCTGGCCTTAGCAGGGACCTCAACTTCGTCGTGCGAGCTATCTGACATGGAGCCGCTGTCGTAAACGGGTTCGTATTCTGAGCCAGAATCTGTCAGATGCGTGACCTCCTCCTCTTCACTATCTGACATGCACATGAACTCCAAGGCCTGCTTATCATTGTACCTTCGGTTTGCCATTTTGGACTCTAAATTTAGTGGTACAATGGTAAGGATTCACAGGTAAAAAAAGCACCTGATCTGTAGAAAAGCAAACGTAGAAAACGCTTCAAAAAAAACTGTAAGCGATCACAGGGATCAGGCCTGTCTCTGCGAACGCTGCAGTTATGTGTCTTGTGTTTTGTAAGTGACAGTGATCGATCGATACTGCACTTGGGTGGGTTGGGCTGGGCAGAGGGGGAAAACGCAGGTGCTAGCGGGTATCTGGGCTGATTCCGCTAACAATGCGTTTTTGGGTACCCTAAACTGCTGGGTACGCTAGTATAGATCTGATCAGATCAGGTATCGATCCGTTCAGATCCTATACCACTAAGGGGGGTGTATGCTTAGCGAGTGGGTGTAAGCGGTACTGGCTCTAACCTAACGCTGCCTGGGGCGACGCAGACCCTGACTGGCGCTAAAATTTAATTTATATCACCCGCCGGGTGATCAGGGGGTTAAACCTATTGGGTTATATACGGCGGGTGCTCTGATGCTATAAACAGCAAACTAACCAACCAGCGTCAACCGTAACACTTATACGGTGATCACTGGTGAAAGGGTTAACTAGGGGGCAATCAGGGGGTTAAAACCTTTATTCGGTAATATATGGGGGTACCTGACGCTTTCTAAAAACCTGGTGGTGAACCTAAAATAACTAACTGGCTAACCACGTCACCAGTGACACTTATACAGTGATCAGTGGTGAAAGGGTTAACTCTAGGGGCAATCAGGGGTTAAAACCTTTATTTATGGGGGTACCTAACGCTATATAAACCTGGCGGCGAACCTCAAAAAAAACTAACTGCCTAGCGGCAACAGTGACACTAATACAGCGATCAGAAACCGATCGCTTAGTGACACTGGCAATAGGGGTGAAAGGGTTAACTCTAGGGGCAATCAGGGGTTAAAACCTTTATTTATGGGGGTACCTAACGCTATATAAACCTGGCGGCGAACCTCAAAAAAAACTAACTGCCTAGCGGCAACAGTGACACTAATACAGGGATCAGAAACCGATCGCTTAGTGACACTGGCAATAGGGGTGAAAGGGTTAACTCTAGGGGCAATCAGGGATTAAAACCTTTATTTATGGGGGTACCTAACGCTATATAAACCTGGCGGCGAACCTCAAAAAAAACTAACTGCCTAGCGGCAACAGTGACACTAATACAGCGATCAGAAACCGATCGCTTAGTGACACTGGCAATAGGGGTGAAAGGGTTAACTCTAGGGGCAATCAGGGGTTAAAACCTTTATTTATGGGGGTACCTAACGCTATATAAACCTGGCGGCAAACCTCAAAAAAAACTAACTGCCTAGCGGCAACAGAGACACTAATACAGCGATCAGAAACCGATCGCTTAGTGACACTGGCAATAGGGGTGAAAGGGTTAACTCTAGGGGCAATCAGGGGTTAAAACCTTTATTTATGGGGGTACCTAACGCTATATAAACCTGGCGGCGAACCTAAAAAAAAACTAACTGCCTAGCGGCAACAGTGACACTAATACAGCGATCAGAAACCGATCGCTTAGTGACACTGGCAATAGGGGTGAAAGGGTTAACTCTAGGGGCAATCAGGGGTTAAACCTTTATTGGGGGGGGGGGGGGTAGGGGGCTACCCTGGACCTAAAGGGGCCTAAACCTAACTGCCCTGACACTTTTTTCTGTCACACTGACACTAAAAGCAGTGATCAGAAAATAAATGATCACTGCAATCAGTGACACTGTGACAGGGGGTGATCTGGGGGTGCTGGGGGGGTGATCGGGGGGGTTATGTGCCTATGTGTGCTGTGTCAGTGTGCTGTTGGTGCAACTCACAGTACAGACGTCTTCTCTCCTCTGGAACCGGACGAAAAGACCGCCAGAGGGGAGAAAACGTCACTTCCTCCCTGCCTGTGTTTACAGTTACACAGGCAGGGAGGGCTCAGGTGGAAGCTGATTCGCCGAGGGAGATCGAGAGGGGACGGCTGGAAATCAATAGCCACCCCCTCCTCCCGGACCTCCCGTACACCGTTCCCGGCCGTCGCATGTACCGGAGGGGGTCCCGATCGGACCCCCGAACCCGGGAAAGGCGGGGACGTACATGTACGCCCATGTGCCTGTACGTGCCATATTGTGGACGTATATGTACATGCGGGGGTCGGGAACTGGTTAAAACATCGTTTAAAAATGCAGCATGTTCGGAAAAAAAAATTAAATTTTTCAGAACCCGGAAAATGATATGAAGCCCACACACGATCATTTTAAATGACATTTTTTAAAAACAACGTTTTTTTATGACGAAAAATGATCGTGTGTACACGGCATCAGACTTTTTTTCCTTTATTTTCACCTGGTGATCTGGAACACATATTCTGTCTTAGATTGACTACATTCAGTCCTCCACTGTATGCATGGAGGAGCAAGGTAGCCACTCCTGAAAACAAGCATTGTTTGTCATCCTGTGGTGAGGTTAGTGCTAGTTGGACTAGTAGAATTAGATGGACTGTACATAAGTGACTATGACTATCAAATTGAAGCTGAACTTCAGCTAACACTTTAAGCACTTCAGCCCAGAAGGATTTACCCACTTCCTGACCAGGCCCTTTTTTTGTGAAACGGCACTGCGTCTCTAACTGACAACTGTGCGGTCATGCGACATTGCCTCAAATAGAGCTTTATTTTAGTGGTATTTGATCACCTCTTCAGTTTTTATTTTTTGCGCTATAAACAAAAAGAGAGCGTCGATTTTGGGAAAAAAACAATGGGCCAGATTCTCCTGATACGCAGTCGTATCTGTTGTTCTATCTATGCGACTGGTTCATAGAATCAGTTACGCATAGATAGCCGTAAGATCCGACAGGTGTAATTGTTTTACACTGTCCGATCTTAAGATGCAATACCGTGGCCGCCGCTGGGGGGAGTTTGCGTCGTAAACCAGCGTCGGGTATGCAAATTAGGAGTTACGGCGATCCACAATGGTTTTTCGCGTTCGCTACGTCGCCGCTAGTCTAGTTTCCCGTCGCAAAGTTAGTCTTTTTTTTGCTGCCTTAACTTTACACAGCAATCGTATTGCTGTATAAAGTATGGCCGTCGTTCCCGCGTCGAAATTTAAAAAATAACGTCGTTTGCGTAAGCCGTCCGGGAATACGGAATTACGCTACGCGCGTCGCCGTTCCAAAAAATGACGTCACTTCGCGCAAAGCACGGCGGGAGTTCGGAAACGGAGCATGCGCGGTAGGTCCGACGCGGGAGCGCGCCTAATTTAAATGGCACACGCCCATTTGAATTGGCCCGCCTAGGTTTTCATCGCAAGTGCTTGGTGAATCAGGCACTTGCGATGAAAAATTGCGGCGGTGTAACGTATCTAGGATTCTACGTGAATCTGGCCCAATATTTTTTACTTAAGTTATAATAAATATCCCGAAAAACAAATAAAAAAAATTTGTCTACATATTTTTGGTAAAAAAAATTGCAATAAGCGTATATTGATTGGTATGTAAAAATGTTATAGCGTCTACAAAATGGGGGATATATTTATGGCATTTTTATTATAATTTTTTTTTTTTACTAGTAATGGCTGTGATTTTTAGTGGGACTGCAACATTGTGGCGGACAGATCGGACACTTTTGATACTTTTTTGGGACCAGTGACATTTATACAGTGATCAGTGTTATAAATAGCCACTGATTACTCTATAAATATCACTGGCAGGGAAGGAGCTAACACTAGGGGGCGATCAAGGGGTTAAGTGTTCCCTAGGGAGGTGTTTCTAACTGTGGGGGGAGGGGACTGACTGGAGGAGGAGAGAGATCGCTGCTCCTAATCACTAGGAAGACGATTTCCCTCAACTTCCCTGACAGAATGGGGATCTGTCTGTTTACATTGACAGACCCCCGAAAGGACCGCACAATTGTCAGTTAAAGCAACGCAGTGCCATATGGCAAAAAATGGCCTGGTCATTAAAGCGGAGGTCCCACCTAAAAAAAAATTATTAAAAGCCAGCAGCAACAAATACTGCAGCTGCTGACTTTTAATAAATGGACTCTTACTTGTCCAGGGTGCCCCGTGATGTCGGCAGCCGAAGCTGAGCAATCGCTCGTCTCTCGGCTGCCCCCCGTCACCATCCTCGGTGAGGGAATCAGGAAGTGAAGCGTTGCAGCTTCACTGCCCGGTTCTCTACTGCGCATGCATGAGTAGCGCGGTGCATCCTCATTGGTCCTCGCTGTGTTCTGGGACCTTTGTGTTTCCCAGAACACAGCAGGGGGGTGGGAAGGGGCGTGACCCCCGCGGGAGTCTATTCCCAGAAGTTGGTGCAAATACCTGTATTATACAGGTATCTGCACCCCCCCCCTCCCCCTGAAAGGTTCCAAATGTGACACCGGAGGGGGAAGGTTCTGAAAAGCGGAGGTTTACTTTTTGTGTGGACCTCCACTTTAAGGGGGCAAATCCTTCCGGTCCTTAAGTGGTTAATTTGGGGTTCCCTTTACAGTACCTCTACATACAGCTATGATACCAGGATCTCTTTTTTCATGGAAATATCTCTGCTTTTGGACTGGGCGATTGTGGTGTTGTAGCATATTAGGACCAGCCTCTTGGGATGAAGCCAATTGGAAGCAGAAGGTTCGTACTGAGGAGTGCGTGTAAATGGATCTTTGAGAAGATCCCCCTTCGGGGTGCACTGTCAATGCAGATGAATGTACAAGTTGTCTAGTGATAGTGCATCATGAAGCTAAGCAACATGATTGCTCTGAGTGTTGCCAAACTTTCCCCCACATAATAGATGTCATCCATGACCTATACTGTAAGTGTACTAAGCAACTCACCAGAAGGTTTCCCGGTAGGACTGTGGGCTGCTATAGATTTGTGCCAAGCAGTGATTAGGTCTAAGAACGAAATCAACCAACATTCCATGCATTTAGGTGGTGTTGTTCTTCCTGTTAGAGAGAAAAAGTTTTAAAGTGGAGGTTCACCCGGAAATGACAATTTTTAACATTAGATTGATGCTCATTTTGTCTAGGGGAATCGGCTATTTTTTTTAAAATCGAAGCTGTACTTACCGTTCTAGAGAGCGATCTTCTCCGCCGCTTCCGGGTATGGGCTGCGGGACTGGGCGTTCCTATTTTGATTGACAGTCTTCCGACAGGCTGCCGACGGTCGCATCCATCGCGTCACGATTTTCCGAAAGTAGCCGAACGTCGGTGCGCAGGCGCCGTATAGAGCCGCACCGACGTTCGGCTTCTTTCGGCTACCCGTGACGCGCTGGATGCGACCGTCGGAAGCCTGTCGGAAGACTGTTAATCAAAATAGGAACGCCCAGTCCCAAAGACCATACCTGGAAGCGACGGAGAAGATCGCTCTCTAAAACGGTAAGTACAGCTTCTATTTTTTAAAAATAATAGCCGATTCCCCTAGACAAAATGAGCATCAATCTAAGGTTAAAATTTTTTATTAGGGTGAACTCCCGCTTTAAGTCAAATTTTTTTTTTGTCTCTTTTTATTTATAAATGTCAAACTCTTTGAATTTTTTTTTACTGTTTATATAAAATTTGTATTTTACAAATAAACATTTAATACAATCTGCCTCCTGGACACTGAGATTCCCAGAGATTCTGAGTTTACTAAAAAGAGAGAGCAACAGAATCTGTTTGTCTTCCAACTCTCTCTCTCTCTCTCTGAAGTCAATTACCTATGGCTTCTGTGAACAGAGCCGTTAGGAAGGGAGAAGTCACTGCTGTGACCCATTCAGTTGCTATTTTACATTTTACATCGCTGAGAATCCACTAAAGAAGGATAACACTGTACTTAGCACTAGTCTAGTAAATCCCCATGGGAAGGCATTGCAATAAGGAAGGAAATAAACCTCTTTTAGCCTAAATGTATGATGACATAGAGCATTAAGCTGAGCTTTGCCTTGAATACAACATATAAGCCTAGATATGTCAAATTATGTACAGATATTTTCGATTTTAGAAAATGATGTAATGTACAGTATGTTTTTTAGATATAATGTGTAGCACCCCCTTGTGTACTTAGTTGGTTAGTGTAGGTATATTTAGCTGGGCTTCACTACAGCCTGTGAAGTGAACTCAGAGTTATTTGGGGTCATGCAGAGTTTAGCTAGCAGGCTCTGAGGGCTGGATCTCAGTCACCTCCCCCTGGCTTCTGGAAGCTCCTAGAAGGTTCCAGAACTTAGTGGGTGGAGGGTAGAAGATGGCAGCTGAATCTAATTCATGGGTACTCTACCAATACCTGGGGTAAAGGCCTCCCCGTAAGGTGGAGAGTATCCCTTAAGTATTCAGGAGCCTGGCCAAAAGAAGTATATAGGATCCAGAGTCCTGGAGGGGACCCAAGTGCAGGTTGGGTTCAAACCATTGCGAATTGAATGTGGGTTCTCTGCATCCGATTCACAATAGCAGGAAATTTTGACCAGTTCACATATCTCCGCTGTGGCTCCAGTGCGAATTTGCACAGGAGCCCTGTGCGTCTTTTGGTCCGTTTCAGGTCCGAATTCAGACAAAAATTTGGGTGGAAATCGGGCCTGAAACAGTGAACGTCGACGCATAGGACCCCTGCTGGGAACCGAATCGGTATTAGGTCTGAACCCAGCCTCCTACTGGCTTTTTAGAAATTGGATGAAAGGTTTAGCACTGGGAAATATTTTTTGAAAGCTAAAAAGTAAATTTTATATATAATTATATAGATCAGACAAAAATGAGGCACAAATGAGGAGGAAAGAGGGACAGAGAGGGACTTTGTTCCAAATCAGGGACAGGTAGACAAAAACTCACCCAAGCTCTACCACATAATTGTAGAATGATGAGCTGTGCTCAGGCTTGTTGTGTCCCATAAACATCAATATAGCAAAAAATGCCGGCAACTCGATTGCTTATTCTTAACCACTTCAGCCCCGGAGGATTTGGCTGACAAATGACCAGGCTACTTTTAGCGATTCGGCACTGTGTCGATTTAACTGACAATTGCGCGGTTGTGCGACGGTGGCTCCCAAACAAAATTGAAGTCCCTTTTCCCCTACAAATAGAGCTTTCTTTTGGTGGTATTCTATCACCTCTGCGGTTTTAATTTTTTGCGCTGTAAACCAAAAAATGCCAAAATTTTGAAAAAAATATATATATTTTATACTTTTTGCTATAATAAATACCCCCCAAAAATATATATAAAAAAATGTTTTTTTCCTCAGTTTAGGCCGATACGTATTCTTCTACATATTTTTGGTAAAAAAAAAAGCAATAAGCGTTTATTGATTGGTTTTTACAAAAGTTATAGTTCAAGGCCCGGATTCACAGATAGCAGCGCACATTTATGCCGCCGTAGCGTATATCCTGTACGCTACGCCGACGCAGCGCAGTGAGGCAAGCACTGAATTCACAAAGCCAGTGCTCCCAAAACTGCGCTGGGTTTCCTAGGCGTAAGCCGGCGTAGGTGGAAGTGGGCGTGAGCCATGCAAATGAGGCGTGACCCCATGCAAATGATGGGCCGAGCGCTAGACAGATACGTATAACGAACGGCGCATGCGCCGTCCCGTGGACGCATCCCAGTGTGCATGCTCAGAATCACGTCGGAACTACTCCCTAAGATACGTCGGATCACTGCCTACGGCGTGAACGTAACCTACGCTTACCCATATTCACGTCTAACGTAAACTACGTAAAATACGCCGGCTTGTGTTCCCTGGTGAAGCCCTTTGCATGGATGCTGCTGAGTTACACCTCCTTTATGGGGCATAACTTTACGCCGGACGTATGACTTTACGTGCACTGCGTCGGGCGCACGTATGTTCGTGAATCGGCGTATCTCCCTCATTTGCATATTTGCATAGAAAATCAATGGGAGCGCCAAATGCGTCCAGCGTAAATATGCGCCCACTCTACGCCGGCGTAGGCAAGTTACGTCGGTGGGATGAAGCCTGTTTTTAGGCGTATCTTAGTTTATGGGCCCGGCGCATAGATACGACGGCGCATATTTGCACTTACGCGGCGTATCTGGAGATACGTTGGCGCAAGTGCTTTGTGAATCCGGGCCATAGTCTACAAAATAGGGGGTCGTTTTATGGCATTTTTATTAATTGTTTTTTTACTAGTAATGGCGGCAATCAGCGATTTTTATCATGACTGCGACATTATGGCGGACACATCGGACACTTTTGACGCTATTTTGGGACCATTCACATTTATACAGCGATCAGTGCTATAAAAATGAACTGATTACTGTATAAATGTGACTGGCAGAGAAGGCGTTAACCAGTAGGGGGCTAGGAAGGAGTTAAGTGTGTCCCAGGGATGTGTTCTAACTGTGTGGGGGCAGAGCTTACTGTGACACGACAGTGATTACTGTTACGGATGAAAGGGAGCAGAAGATCAGTGTCCTGTCACTAGGCAGAACGGGGAGAGGCCTTGTTTACACTGGCCTCTCCCCGTTCTGCTGCTCTGTGACCTGATCGCATGACACAGACGGACATTGAGTCCGCAGGTCCTGCGGGCACGGTCACGGAGCGCGCGCCCACACATTCTGCCAACGTATATGTGCAGGAGTCGGTCAGGAACCGGTTAAATCTTTATTGAGCACTAACAGCAGTGTGACATGTTTCAGCCAGAGCTTTCCTCATAGCATGGACAGTCCCTTAAAATCAGGGACAGTTGGGAGCTATGTTTTTACTGGTCATTGAGATTCTCCCACTGGACTGTTAAAATAACAGTGGTAGGCATAAAGTGAAACGGAACGGAATACACTGCTGTTCCCGCCCCGGCCGGCAGCCGCAACACTGAGCTAATGGCATTACCGGTAATTTAGCGTTTCTCTTTAACACTCCATTTCTGGCGGGATATTGAGGTGGCGGGCGGTGGAGGGCGGCAGGGCCGCCCCTGCTTAAAGTTCCGCCTGGGTCCAATGGACCCACTGGGACCCATTGTAGGGCCGGTGATCTGCCGTGCTTGTTCCTGCAATCTTGGAAGTTCCAGCGCATGCGCAATCTGATGTGCTGAGACGGTTCCAGCTAACGGGAAAGTTCCTACAAGGACTGCGCAGGCGCAAACTTGCTGACGGAAATCTCCGAACCTCGGCCGGCATCCAGGGCGACGTGGATTTCGAGGTAAGTGGCCAGTCGGCCTCACGTCCTCGCTTCGCTCGGATGGCTCGCTCCGCTCGCTCGGCCACCTGGCTCTTTTTTTAACATCCTCCAATCCACGGGGATGTTAAAGAATGAGCCTGGATGCCGGACGAGGTTCGGAGATTTCCGTCGGGAAGTTTGCGCCTGCGCAGTCAGTGAAGGAACTTCCCCGTTAGGTGAACATTGAGGACAAGTCACCGGCCCTACCCATGACCCACAAGAAGAATATGGCAAAAATGCTCTTTTAAAGCAGTATTAAACCCAAATGCAAATATTTATTGTTTTGCAGCTTACCAATTCTTAGATGTGATGGCTACATTTTATTTATTTTCTTTTACAGGGATGAGGCAAACCATTTAACGCTGACAGGAGTGCTTACAATGATCAGCCTTTATTTATGTAAAACCTTTATCCCAAAAGGAAAATAAAACTGTTTGCTATAACTGCTTATATAGTATTAGCTGGCGTTTGGGTTCAATTTGTTAGTGTATTTAAATCTGCTAATACATCTAACACTCCCCTCCGCCAAGATGAACAATCCTGATGTCTGCTGTCCCTGTACTCATTCATCCAGAGTGGGGGCACTATAATACAGGTGTGTTACTGGGCAAATCACTAGGTGAAAACAAGAAAAAAAATGCATCTAATAATTAGTAAGCTGCAATATATTGTTGACTTTGGGTTTAATACCGCTTTAAGGGTTCTCCATATTAAAAAGGTTGAGAAAGGCTCTTTTACATTTGGTAGTACCATATCTCGGTCCATAGGTGGCAGTGGCAGTTAGAAGTGTTCACCTAGTACTTTCATGGTAACGCCTGTTTTCTCATGTTTTGTGTTTTTTTTTTTTTTTCCTTTTATACATTTCTGTATAAGTTTGTATACAAATTTTTTTCCTAATAAAAACTAATTAAAAAAAAAAAAAAAGAAGTGTTCACCTAATATGAAATGAGCTGAGACTTTAGAAGGTGATCTCTGGATCCCTTTACAGTAAAACTCTAGTCTAATGGAAAATTGAGATATTGTATTAAAATAGTTAATGCACCAGCTTACCTCCTTTCTTTGCAACTGGGGAGACAATAGGCAATTCAGGACCCACAGCCATACCTCCCAACATTTTAAGATGGGAATGAGGGACACCTACTAGCAAGTATATGTAGGCATAGGTCACGCCCCGGCCACGCCCCCTTAAAGGAGAATTAACCCCCCAAAAAATGTTAAAGTGCTTTTTTTAACACTACTATTTCTTTACTTTGTTTTTTAAAAAATGTTATACAACTTTATAGATCAGACCAAAATGAGGGATAAATGAGGGACAGAGGGACTTTGCTCCAAATCAGGGACAGTCCATTGAAATCAGGGACAGTCCATGGAAATCAGGGACAGTTGGGAGATATGCCACAGCCTCCTTATGGGACATTCCTGCTCTATCATGGAAAAAGCATTTTTTTCTAAAGAAAGCTCTTCAGGTCAGATATGCTGAGAATAAAGACGATCTCTAGAGAAAAAATACAATATTAAAAATAAAAAAATTGAATTTTTCCTAAAGTTGTAGTGGGTACAGCTTAAAAGGTAAACTTAATTTTCTCTCCCTTCCCCTACTGTTCTCCTCTCTCTTTCATTTCTATAGCTCATACTTTTTCCCTTCATTTGATTCAAAGGGGTTGTAAACCCTTGGCGTTTTTCACCTTAATGATGGACCTTTTTCATCGGACCAAACCGATCGTGTGTAGGCCCCATCGGTTATTTATCCATAGGTTAAAAAAAAGCAATCTTGTTTTAAATTTAACTGATGGATACCTAACAGATAGAAAAAAAAACGATCGTTTGTAGGCACGTCCATCAGTTAAAAATCCACGCATGCTCAGAATCAAGTCGACGCATGCTTGGAAGCATTGAACTTCATTTTTTTCAGCACGTTTTTTAACCGATGGTGTGTAGGCACGACTGACCATCAGTCAGCTTCATCGAATGAACCGATCGTGTGTACAGGGCATAAGAGGATTACAAATGTTTGGTATTTCAGCTACAGAGCTAATGAAGGCTGTAACATCCGACCAAAACTTCCTGATCGGAGCACATTCCCACATCAGATGAAAGAACGTGCTATTGGCCATTCCACATCGAGTGCACACAGGAGCAGATAATCTCTTTAGTCTATATAACAAATATGGTGTAAAATACGATCTATACAGTAGTTTGGTCTGGATCACCTTGTCCCTTGAGGAGATGACGGAGGGCACCTGGAGCGGAAGAATTTCACCCCAGATCTCCTTCGTCAGCTCAGGTATGTCTGTGCGCCATCTTTGTTCAATGGTGGTAAGCCTAGTGGTCGTGGAGTGTAGTAGAGTCTTCTAGTAAGAGGAAACTAGTTTGGTGTGGGAGGGATCAGTCAGAAAGTTTTCAAGTGGAGACGTACGCATCTCTGTATTTCGCAGCCCGAATTGTGCGGCAGCGGTAAGTCGTATCTGTAGATATTGGATAAAACTCACAGCACAAATTGGCTGTTATCATGTGGACTTCCCTGGAAGCTTTATCATCAGACTGGGACTGCCCTGCCACTGGAACATCTTCTGGACACACTTACCTGCTACATGCCTGCTTCATCCACCATCTTGTAAGTGTTTTTAGCCCCTTTAGGGGATATTAAAAGTTTTATATTTCTGCACTTAGAGGCGCCTTGTTTGTTTTTCTGTTCCCATTAGAGATTGCTTGTCTCCCTGAGTGCTGCCTAAAGTGTGTGAAAATCTGCTACCCTCTCCAACACAGACTTTATCTGTCAGGATTCAAATTCTTGGAGCGCCCTGGATATACACATTTTTCGAGATATTGGAATTAGGCCGTGCATGGGCGTCCAAAGTCTCTCTGTAATTCCTCAAAGGCGTGAAACGTATTGTCTGTGAATAGGTGCAATATCATTTTTACCCCTTTCTTAAACCAGTATCACCCATCGGTTCTCTGATGAAATTCTGGTAGGCATGAGTTTCCCCATAGCGGGGCGTTGGGAGAATATTTAGCTGGTGTGCTGGGTGGTAATAGTTTAGAGATTTTAAAGATCCGCAAGATCATGGCCAAAACATTTACCCCTTCCCTCCCCCTAAGCGACAGACGGTGTGTGAGGTTCTGGAGAGATTCATATGAGGTGAGGATGGCTCCCGCTAGAGCAGCAGCCGCATTGTTGGCCTCAGGATGAAACTGCCAACTGTGACAACATTTTAGACTTCCCATCACTTTTTTACCGGCAAAATTGGTCACCAGTACAAATAGAGAGAGTCAATCTACCGGTGGGGCAAAGGGGGGTATAGCACAGAAAGCAATAAAACCCTTACCTACTCCAAAATTAAAGGAAGGAATGGCAAAAAATGTTTGCATACAGGCAACATTTTGTCTTCATGTATCTGCAACTATTAAAGTTTGAAATGTTTCCCAACTGTAATGAAATGTGAAACAAGAGCAGTAATGATTTGTAAAGCTGATGGTTTTACTGTCCTGTTTCTACTGTATTTCATATGTACTAGCAAGATGAAGATTTATATTAACATAATCAATGCTGAAAAACATGCAGAGTTAATGGTTCCATTTTATTGATTTCACAAGACATGGTATTGAAATGTGTACAGGAACAGTGTTTTATATGTAACCTTTTAGGTTTCTAAAAGCTGTTAAACAATAACCTTTGTCTATTGCCATAATAACAGAAGCGATCAAAGTATCTTCGACATTATACAAGGATGTCATTAAACAATCCAATTTTTGTAAAACGCAAGTAATACATTAAAAACGTACATATAATTAAAGGTATGATGGAATCAGAACGAAGAATTGGAGTAAACATGACCTGACCAGGTCTAAATCATTTCTAAAATAACAACAGTGCTGAAGTGCAACACATTGTGGTTTCTGCAAGTAACTGCATTAGTATTCAGTTCCTGTGGGACCCTACTTGGATTTTAGGCCCTCGGCTGTAAACAGAGCAGCAACCTGTGCATGGAAAAAAATATCAAATATGCAAATGTCAGAATCTGCATTGCCTTCTAAAACATGAGCATTTAACAGTTGAAGGACAGGATATTGGACTTAAAAGTTCAAAACAGCATTAAAAATAAAAAAGCAGCTCAGACTGCAGTACTCACCTCTTTTCTGGCTCTTTTGCCCTGCAGCATTTTTTTCCCACCACAAGATGACCTTAGTCTTCTGGATTAAATTATGCCTGGAAGACTGATTACATACTGTATTTGTATTATGAGTTTGGGGTATCATGGAGGTGCCCCCAATGAGGGGATGGCAGCACCGAGCCCTTCACTTACAATGTATTGATGTAGAGAATGGCAGTTATGTCATCACGCTAGAGCTGCTTTCTGCATCACTGAGGATTTCCCTAGGAGACCGAAGAGGATCACTTAGTCATCCTGAAGAAATATGTAAAAGGTAAATATAAAATCATAAAATACTGCTAGAGGGCACCTGGGGGGGGGGGGGGGGTCCAAGGATCCAAGTGGCAGGTATAAACTGGTAAGTATTTACCAGTGGTGGCCAAATTGAAAATAATTATGGTGGATTTAGCGCATCACCCATCATCTTAAGAGGGACAGACAATAGTCATGTGTTTCTATGTGTTCAGGTGTGTTGCATTGTGTTAGACAGCCTGTTTAAGTTTAATGGTCTGTAATGCACCCCAATACCTAAACATTTTGAGCCTGCTGCATTTCTCACACTGATGCAACGTGGAGCATCACACTAACGCTCCAAACCTGCAATAGTGTGCCATTTAGTTTTATCTGTTGTAACGTTGAAAATCCCCAAAAATCTGTATTGTGTAGTGGTAAGTCCTTAGGAGGCCGATGTGACTCCTGAAAGGTGTTTATTTCGGAGCAGCAAATGATGCACAATTGTGCAGAATTGTTTGGGAAGCTCCTGGCAGCTTGAAAAAGATGATGGGACTTAACACAGTCAGAGCCACTTGTAAGAGGGGCTTTATAGTAGGCTAAATTTTGCACCAAGAGCAGAGGTCCCCACCACCGTTCCTGAACTGCTATAACACTATACCCCTTTCTGAGTCCAAACCCTCCGCCATCTTCTGCCCCACTCCATGCCAGAGGCCTCCACACAACATTCCTGGTTGTCGACCTTTACACCCGCAAAAGGAAGAAATGTCCACATGTTAAAGTAGTTTTGTTGCACATTACTGGTGGCATTCAGTAAATGGCATAACAGTCACATCACTAGGACATACTGGAGTCACTGGAGTTACAGTCACATTTAGTGGACAGTCCACAGTAGTCACAAATGAAAGCATATGCAGTACCTCAACAGCCATCTCCCATACAGTCTCTCCTATACCCAGGGTCATTATTATTATTATTATTATTATTATACAGGATTTATATAGCGCCAACAGTTTACGCAGCACTTTACAATATAAAAGGGAGACAAAACAGTTACAATACAATAAAATACAAGAGGATTAAGAGGGCCCTGCTCAGAAGAGCTTACAATCTAATAGGGTGGGGCAGGTGGTACAAAAGGTTGTAACTTAGTACTCAGAGGACTGTGCTCTCTGTCCTTTACAACCCCAAAAGTAAGGAATGTCCACATGTAAAAGTAGTTTTGCTGCACTTTACTGGTGGCATTCAGTTAATAGCATCACAGTCACATCACTAGGACATACTCTCTGGAGTCACTTAACATTACACAGTCAATCACATTTAGTGGACTGGACAGTCCACAGTAGTCACAAATGAAAGCATATGCAGTACCTCAACAGCCATCTCCCATACAGTCTCTCCTATACCCAGAGTCGTTAGTACTCAAAGGACTGTGCTCTCTGTATTCACCTCCTCACTAAGTACACCTCTCCCGGGACCCTCCAGGGTAGCAGCCTCACACAGGGCTTTCACGTCCTGGCCTAAAAGGCCTTTTGCAATCCGCCCTAGCCTCCACCTCTATAAGGGACAGAAATACCACAGCTGGCTCCTCCTGAGTACAGACCCACTGCTGGTCTCCTGCCCAGTCCAGGGCTTACACAAGCTGGTTAAATGCTCACAGCTGTGGGGTATTTAACTTCCATACCCCAAGTGCAGCTAGGGCTCCATCTAACCTGGCTTATAACAGGGCACTGACTCACCCATGACATCACTGCAGGGAAACTCTACCTAAAAGGGGCCTAGCACCTGATGACCTTACTTACTGTAACCAGACACTATTGTTGTACAGGTCCACCTAGTGGCAAAGTAGCTAACTGCACCTGCAAAAACACTTCCTTTAAAAGTTCTAAAAGACAGTTTAAAAAGGGTAAAAGTTGGGACAAGGAGGCACTGACAGTCAAGCTTGGTGTGCTCAGGCGTTAGCAGAAGCACATGAAAAGCATAAGCCACTTTTGGAGCAGCCTTTGGTTCCTTTCCCACACACGCCTTTAAGAATCGGAAATGCCAAAAATAACACCATAATTCAGATCCAACTCTGGAATTTACGAAATTTGATTAGAATCTAAAGTCATCCAATTTTTAGAATCAACTCTGCTCCAATAACTTCACTATAAAGTATAACAAGATAGTGCTTCAAATCCCCTCAGAAACATAGGAAAAACTCAACGTCTGAATACTGTCACCAGAAGACACCTTGTGCACAGATAATCCCAATTGGAAATGCAAGAAGATGTGATGACGAAACGCGTTAGGGTTTCGACCAGGTGGCTCTCCTGTCAGTCAGTCTCAGTGTATGTCATTCCGGGTCTAATCGCAGTAATATCTAGGAAGCGGTGAGAGTGACATACGCTGTGCCATACAGACGTTTTATCAATATACTGTTTTTTTTCAGTGGGCCAGATTCATCAATAGATATGCCAGCGGATCTCCTGATCCGCCGTCGTATCTGTGAGACCCGACGGTCGGATCTGTGAGATCCCACGGTCGGAGCTATGCGACTGATTCATAAGAATCAGTTCCGCATAGATCTCCCTTAGATCCGACTGGTGTAAGTGACTTACACCAGTCGAATCTTAGGCTGTAATCTCCCACCGGCCGCTAGGTGTCGTCGCTTTGTTTTACACGTCGCATATGCAAATAAGAACCGCCAATTCACGTCCGTACGCCCGCCCGTTCGTTTTTTTTTTCAACGTCGTTTGCGTTCGGCTTTTTCCGGCGGATAGCTACCCCTGCTATATGAGGGGTAGCTAATGTTAAGTATGGCCGCCGTTCCCACGCCGAGATTCAAAATTTTTCCGTTGTTTGCGTAAGCCGATCGGGAATCCCGATGGCCGCAATTGACGTATCCGCCGCTAACAATGACGTCCTAGCGACGTCATTTGGAGCATGCGCACTGGGCTTTTTCGCCGGCGGCGCATGCGCAGTTAAATCGGCGCGGGAACGCACCTGATTTAAATTGTACACTCCCCCTAGCCGCGGAATTTGCATTCCGCCGGGGGGAGTTACGATCCAACGGTGCAATTTGCGAGGTAAGTGCTTTATGAATCATGCACTAGCCTCGCTAAATTGCACCGGTGGATCGTAAACCAGGTAGATCTAGCGGATCTAAAGATCCGCTGAGCTACATGAATCCGGCCCCCTGTTTCTTGCAAGCATATATTTCCAAAAATAAAAATACAGTATTACGCTAATTAAGTCCCCCTTTTCTTTTGCATGATGCACTTTATGAACTGCCCTGTGAATGAACCTCTATAATCCAAGGACAGGAGCCCACCCCACAGTATATGGAGATATCAGGCTCTAGTGTTTGTCACACTGTACCGTTCCTGGAAGGATTTCTTACGATCTAATGACAGGAGTTTATTCAACAGTGTATGGGGATACAAGGCTCATTTATCGCTTACTTGTGGTGAGTGCATTACCAACGGGGATTATCTGTGCACGCGGTGTCTTCTGGTGACTGTATTCAGACGTTGAGTTTTCTCTATGTTTCTGAGGGGATACAGAGAACCACATATATTATATATAACTTATATAACTTTTTATGGACTTTTTTTTTCCATATACGGATTGACTATTTGGTTGGCCTTTAAATGCCACTTATTTGCACTGAATATTCCTAGTTATTCTGCTAGCGCTGTTAATGCTGGGATGATTATTTCTATTTTTATCTTTGCATAATTTTATCATTTGTTTTGCCTATATATAATAGCTGCTATAGTGCATTAATTTTCTTTATCCATTAGAGCGCTGGGATCAGTGACACTTAGTGCTTCTGATTCTTTTTGATTTTACAGGGCCAGATTCTGAAAAGAGATACGACGGTGTATCTCAAGATACACCGTCGTATCTCTTATTTTGGCCCCGGGTATCGATTAGGCATGTGCATTTCGTTTCGTTCCGAATCAAAATTCGGACGAATTTTTCATTATTCGGACATTCGGATGCATACGAATTCCCGAATTGCAATATTAATGAATTTACCGAATCCGAACGAACGTTTTCGATTCCGAATCGAAAACACGCGGACGAAATTCGATCGGAATTCAAATTTTTTTTTTTTTTTTTCGAATTCCGATCGAATTTCGTCCGCGGGTTTTCGATTTGGAATTCGAAAAAAAAAAATTTTTTTTTTTTTTTTTTGGAATTCCGGTCGAATTTCGCCCGCGGGTTTTCGATTTGGAATTCAAATTTTTTTTTCTTTTTTTCGAATTCCGATCGAATTTCGTCCGCAGGTTTTCGATTTGAAACTCGAAAAAAAAATATTTTTTTTTTTTGGAATTCCGATCGAATTTCGTCAGCGGGTTTTCGATTTGAAACTCGAATTTTTTTTTTTTTTTCGAATTCCGATCGAATTTCGAAATTATATTCGAAGAGAGAATTTTCGAATTCGACCGGATTATTCGAAATTCGGTCGAAAACGAACGAGTTCCGAAAACGAATTTAACACATGTAACGAACCTAACTTAACGAAATTAATTAAATAACGAATTAAAACGAAACGAAACGAAACGAAATTTTCCCTTTTGCACATGCCTAGACTATCGATGCGTCTGATTCCTAGAATCATTTACACATAGATACGGCGTAGATCCGACAGGTGTAAGTCAATTACACCGTCGGATCTTAGATGTAATTCTACGCTGGCCGCTAGGTGGCGTTTACGTTGATTTCTCATTTGACTATGCAAATGAGCCTGATACGCCGATTCCCGAACGATTTTGCGCCGCCTCGTCGTCGTTTACGTTGTTTCCGTAAGCGTAAGGTTACCCCTGCTATATGAGGGGTAACCTTACGTCAGTCCGCCGTATGCCATGTTAAGTATGGCGTCGGTCAGCGTCGTCTTTTTCCGTCGTTTACGTCGTTTTACTAAGTCGTTCGCGAATAGGACTTTACGTCAATGACGCTCACGTCGGCTTCATTGACGTTTTCCATCGTGAGCTGGAGCATGCGCACTGGGCTATTTTTACGGCCGGCGCATGCGCAGTTCGATCGGCGCGGGGGCGCGCTTAATTTAAATACAACCCGCCCCCTTTGAATTACGCGGCCATACGCCGGGCCATTTACACTACGCCGCCGCAAATTACGGAGCAAGTGCTTGAAGAATACGGCACTTGCTCCAGTAAGTTGTGGCGGCGTAGTGTAAATGGCTTACACTACGCCGCCGCGGATTCTATGTGAATCTGCCCCAAAGTGTACATCTGTACATGAGTGACACCTTCAAGTAGTCCTATCATAAATTTCACATGAATCAGCAAGGTACATATCAGCCTAGGCAGCCTAGATCACATGGTCTCTGGTTGCCAATCATTGCTGCAGTGTCTAGTGCAGGGATCCTCAAACTATGGCCCTCCAGCTGTTGTAAAACTACACATTCCATGAGGCATTGTAACACACTGACATTCACAGACATGACTAGGCATGATGGGAATTGTAGTTCCTGAACAACTGGAGGGCCGTAGTTTGAAGACCCATGGTCTAGTGTTTCCAATCAGCAGTGAGATGGACAAAGAGGATAAAAGTGGCTACCTCCATGTACAGGGGCATCTCAAAAAAATGTATATGACATCAAAAAGTTAATTTATTTCAGTAATTCATTTCAAAAATTGAAACTCATATATTATATAAATTCGTTACACACAGGGTGATATATTTCAAGCATTTCTTTCTTTAAAGGGGTTGTAAAGGTTTGTTTTTTATTTTCTAAATAGGTTCCTTTAAAGCGGATGTGCCACTAAAAAAATATATTAAAAGCCAGCAGCTACAAATACTGCAGCTGCTGACTTTTAATATAAGGACACTTACCTGTCCTGGAGTCCAGCGCCGTCCGCAGCAGATGACGAGCGATCGCTCGTCACCCTGCTGCTCCCCCCTCCATCCACGGTGAGGCAACCAGGAAGTGAAGCACTCCGGCTTCACTGCCCGGTTCCCTACGGCACATGCGCGAGTCGCGCTGCGCCCACCGATTGGCTCCCGCTGTGTGCTGGGAGCCGAGTGTTCCCAGCATACAACGGGGGACGGACGGGATGCCAGGAAAAAACACGTCCTTTGCCCGTATCGTGTGGCTGGAAGTGGGTGCAAATACCTGTCTGTAGACAGGTATCTGCACCCCCCTCCCCCCTGAAAGGTGTCAAATGTGACACCGGAGGGGGGGAGGGTGCCGATCAGCGCGACTTCACTTTAGGGTGGAGATCCGCTTTAAGCTAGTGCATTGTTGGTTCACTAAACTTTTCCTTCGATTTCCCTTATAAATGTTTTTTTTCTTTGTCTGAATTTCTCACTTCCTGTTCCTCCTCAGTAAGCCATTCCGTAGGCTGTTCTGACTGACTTTCCACCGCCAGGATGATGGTGGAAAGCTTTACTGAGGAGAAACAGGAAGTGAGAAATTCAGACAAAGAAAAAAAACATTTAGAAGGGAAATCGAAGGAAAAGGTAAGTGAACCAACAATGCACTAGATTAAAGGAACCTATTTAGAAAAAAAAAAAAAAACCTTTACAACCCCTTTAAGGCTCGGTTCACACCTATGCAAATTGAATGTGCGTTCTACCGCATCCAATTCGCATAGCAGGAGAATGTGATTGGCTGTCTATGGTGTGGTGTGCCGGAAAAACGTGTGCTTTTTTGGTGCGTTTCAGGTTCGATTTCAGCCCAAAATTCAGGCTGAAATCTGACCTGAAACAATGAACCAGCACGCAACAGACCCCTGCTGTGCAACAGATGCGGGGACAGTGTGAACAGAGCCTTAATGTTGATGATTATAGCTTACAGCGAAGGGAAAACCCAAAATTATCTCAGTATCTCAGAAAATTACAATATTACATAAGACCAAGAAAAAAAAGAAAAAATGAATACACAAATGTTGGCTTACTGAACAGTGTGTCCATGTACAGTATAGTATGCACTCAATACTTGGGCGGGGCGCCTTTTGCATGAATCACTGCATCACTGCATGGCATGGAGGAGATCAGCCTGTGGCGCTGCTGAGGTGTTATGGCAGCCCAGGTTGCTTTAATAGCGGCCTTCAGCTCATCTGGATTGTTGGGTCCGGTGTCTCTCATCTTCCTCCTGACAATACCCCACAGATTCTCTATGGGGTTTAGGTCAGGCGAGTTTGCTGGCCAATCAAGCACAGTTATACCATAATCATTAAACCAGGTATTGGTACTTTTGGCAGTGTGGGCAGGTGCCAAGTCCTGCTGGAAAATGAAATCAGCATCTCCCTAAAGCTGATCAGCAGAGGGAAGCATGAAGGGCTCTACAATTTCCCGGTAGAGGGCTGCGCTGACTTTGGACTTGATAAAACACAGTGGACCAACACCAGCAGGTGACATGGTTCCCCAAATCATCACTGACTGTGGAAACCTCACACTGGACCTCATGTAACTTAGATTCTGTTCCTTCACTCTTCTTCCAAACTCTGGGACCTTGATTTCTAAATTAAATGCAAAATTTACTTTCATCCGAAAAGAGGACTTTGGACCACTGAGCAGCATTCAAGTCCTTTTTTATCCGTAGCCCAGGTAAGACGCTTCTGACATTATCTCTGGTTCAAGAGTGGCTTGACACAGATAGGTAGATTCAGTAAGAGTTAGGCCGACTTATCAGTAGATAAGTCGACCTAACTCAGAATCTACGCCGACCTATGTTTAAGCGTATGCTCAAACAGAGATACGCTTAAACATATCTAAGATAGGATGGCTTGCTTGCGCGGTCCTATCTTAGGTTGCAATTTTTCGGATGGTCGCTAGGTGGCGCTTCCATTGCGGTCGGCGTAGAATATGTAAATGAGGTGATACGCCGATTCACGAACGTACGCCCGGCCGCCGCAGTCGATTTACGCCGTTTCCGTAAGGCATTTACAGGCCTAAAGTGATTCCATCTATTAGGTGGAATAACAATGTTAAAGTATGGCCGCCGTTCCCGCCGCGAGATTCAAATTTTTTACGTTGTTTGCGTAAGTCGTCCGCGAATTGGGATTTACGTC
Source organism: Rana temporaria (assembly GCF_905171775.1). Classification (NCBI taxonomy): domain Eukaryota; kingdom Metazoa; phylum Chordata; class Amphibia; order Anura; family Ranidae; genus Rana; species Rana temporaria. The sequence goes on along the minus strand of NC_053490.1, from coordinate 45,909,378 downwards.
GTTTATGTCCACATCGAAATCAATAGGCCCATGCGGCGTACGTAACCGCAATGCACACTGGGAAATGTAGTCGCCCGGCGCATGCGCAGTGAAATAAAAATGTCAAAAACGTGAGGTCAAGCCTCATTACCATCAAACACGCCCCCCTCCAAGTCATTTGAATTCGGTGCTCCTTACGCCCGCCCGCTTTAGGCTACGCCGCCGTATATTAGCAGGCAAGTACATTGAGAATCATGTACTTGCCTAGCTAACTTACGGCAGCGTAGCCTAAACAGGCTAAGCTACGCCGCCGTAACTTTGCACTATTGTACCTGAATTTACCTAAAGGAATGCAACAGTTGTATCCCATGTCCTGGATACGTCTGTGTGGCGGCTCTTGAAGCACTGTAATCAGCCTCAGTCCACTCCTTGTGAATCTCACCCAAATTCTTGAATGGCCTTTGCTTTACAATCCCCTCAAGTTCCCTTATTTGTGAAGCTGAACTGCGTTATTTAAAGCTATGAGTTACTACTTGTCTTTTTAAATAAATTGTTTTGGAATACTACACCATGGAGCCCCCCTCTTTTATTGCATGTTATCTGCATTTCATGAGCCTGGAAACAGATCCTTAAAGCGGGGGTTCACCCTAAAACATTTTTCGACCTTTACATTGTACTCGCTTGCAACAATGACAGTATGCGTTTTTTTTTTTTTTTTTCCGCTGTACATACCTTCGTTCAGCTATTTTCCCCCACGGCTTCCGGGTAGTGAATCACGCGGGAGTGGGCGTTCCTATCCAGCAGGTGATTGACGTGATGACAAAAACTACTTCCCCCCCGTCGCATAAGGAGCGTCACGAGTTGCCGAAAGAAGCTTCTTTCGGCAACTCGTGACGCTCCTTATGCGACGGGGGGACGTAGTTTTTGTCATCACGTCAATTACCTGCTGGATAGGAACGCCCACTCCCGCGGGAGTCACTACCTGGAAGCCGGGTAAGAAAATAGCTGTACGAGCTATGTACAGCAAAAAAAACAGCATACTGTCATTGTCGAGAGTCAGGTCAATGTAATGTTAGAAAATAGTTTTTAGGGTGAACCTCCGCTTTAAGCCCGTGTTGTTAATGCGGTATTGCACACCCCATTGGCTTGAATCCTGCTCGTCTTGCGAGACAACACTCGCAAACCGTGTCAGGATCTTTAAAAAATAATAGCCCGTATTGGTAAACGCTTGTAAACTGCGTTACTTTTTGGAGATGCATCTGTACATGGAGGTAGCCACGTTCATCCTCTTCATCCACCTCACTGCTGATTTGAAACACTAGACTCTGCAGAAATGATTGGCAACCAAAGACCATATAATCAAGGCTGCCTAGGCTGATATGTACCTGGCTGATTCACGCTTTTTTACTTTTTAAACTGAATTACTAAAATAAATGTACTTTTTCGATGATATTCAAATTTTTGGAGATGCACCTGTACATAGATTACAGTCATTTCTTTACATGATATTAGGTCTTTAAAAGATTAACACATTTGATAGAATACAGTAAAACTCTTAATTTTACAGCTCAGTGTTGTCTGGAATATCTATCTAAATTGTATGCGTGTGACAGACTTTATGCCCCTATAGAGATATGGCATCTGATAAGTTATACAGCAAGTTCACAAATAGTGTGTCATTGACCACGTGTACTGCCTGTGACCTACAGTATGACAAGTAGTTATTCAAGGAAGGACCCATTCAGACCTTGGCATACACACGTGTGTTAATGCACATTGTTATGTTTGTTAATCTGTGTTGTAATAAGGCAGTCTATTTAGATGAATGAGCTGGCAATGTACAAAAGCAGGTTGCCCCAGCTGCAACATTTAGTGGGGCGCAGAAAATCAGTCCCGTGCCATGCAGGACTGGCTATAGGGAACACTGGGTACCACAGATTGATCACTGGCTGATCAAGGGAAAGGATGCTGCAGACACTGTCTAGAGATCATCTGCTAATACAGGAGATGTATTGGGAACCAAAACCCCACTACACTTTGACAAGGAAGGGACAGTGTTTCCTGTGTATATCACAGAGCCAGTGTCTTTATCTGTGTAGCGCCTGGTTACTTCTAAGTACCGGTGCTGGTTTAAATTTAGAGGGGGTCAGAGAGTTAGTTAGCTCTGACCAGTCTAATTTGTTTAAATTTGTGTCTCTGTCTCAGATTGGCTGTACTGTGGGCTCATTCTGTCGCTTCTGAGGTGCTGATGCCACCCCAGGACGGCAGGTGGCAGCAGTGGAGTCGAGGTTTGGGTGCTTTTCCTGAGCAGCCTATCAGGAGGGGCTTTCCTCGCTGTGCATGACAAAGAAGGGTATTTATGGGACAGACGCCATTGGTCTGGGTCTTCTTCCAGCGTGGCACCCACCTTTAGGGTGACCACATCACGGCGCCCCGGCGAAATGGCCTTACAGGCCGGGGTGCGCGTGCCACGCTGTGTTTCTGGTTCTGAGACCACGTTGGTCCGGAACATTTGAGCTGTGGCTGGACCCCAGTGATCGAATGGGTCCCCAATCCTGAAAATCCCAAGCGTTGTTCCTTTGAGAGGAAGCTGTTCTGTGAGGAGTCCACCTGAGGAGAGTCAAAAGAGGCTGGCGATCCAATAGAGTCTCGACAATCCACCAGGGATCAAGTGGTGTAGCAGCAAAAGGGATCACTGGTTCAAATCCCAACCACAACACCATCTGCCTGGAGTCTGTATGCCCCCCCCCCCCCCCCAAAGACACACCAGTAGGCCAATCGGATCCCATCCAAATTGGCCCTAGTATATGCATGAATGTGCATCAAGGACCTTAGGCCATATGCTCCTTGAGGGTAGGGACCGATGTGAATGTACAATGCATATGTAAAGCACTGCATAAATTGACACCGCTATATACTGTAAGTAACTGAAATAAATAAACCACTGTAACAGTTTGCTGTGTCATACTGTATCTCTTCTGACATTGGAATACTACATATACCTCTGCAATAAATATTACCCACCCAGCCAGGTGTTTCAGAGTGTGTGGTGCTATTTGCAGAGTTTTTGGCACAGGAACAGGGGAGCCAAGAGAGTAAGTGCTACACTTATGTATCTTAACCGCTTTACTACTGGCCACCGTCAATTGACTGTGGCACAATAATCCTCTTGTTCTGGGAAGACGTCATATGACGTCCTCGCCGAGCCACTAGGGGGCGTGCCAACGCTGGCACACACTCGCACCTGCCGCGTTACTGGGAGCCCGATGCGCATGCCCGGCAGTCACGATAAAAATCACTGATCGCCGCCATTACTAGTAAAAAAAAAAAATGCTATAAATCTTTCCCCTATTATGTAGCCGCTATAACTTTTGCGCAAACCAATCAATATACGCTTATTGCGATTTTTTTTACCAAAAATATGTAGAAGAATACGTATTGTGACAGCGTTGAAAGCTGAAAAATGGCTTGGGCAGGAAGGAGGTGAAAGTGCCCAGTATTGAAGTGGTTAAAGGGTAACTCCACTTTTCATTGAAACAAATAAAAAAAATTCATATAACAAATACAATACAATGCTATACAAGTCATATTTTCATATAGCTACTTTCCTATTGTTCCTGCCACCACATTAACCACTTAAGGACCGCCTCCTGCACATTTACGACGCCATAATGGCACGGCTGGGCACATGCACGTATAGGTACGTCCTGTGCTAGTACCCAGCCGTGGGTCGCGACCCGGTCCGAAGCTCCGTGACGGGACCGTGGACCCGATCGCCGCTGGAGTCCCGCGATCGACCCCGGAGCTGAAGAACGGGGAGAGCTGTATGTAAACACAGCTTCCCCGTTCTTCACTGTGGACGCGTCATCGATCGTGTGATCCCTTTTATAGGGATACACAATTGATGACGTCACACCTACAGCCACACCCCCCTACAGTTGTAAACACACTTGAGGTCACACATAACCCCATCAGCGCCCCCTTGTGGTTAACTCCCAAACTGCAGGAGCTGCGGTGGCTCAACGCGATTGGCTCTGCTCTGACAAGCCATTCACCTCTGCAGCCAGGGGTTCGGATCCCGGTCTCGGCTACATGTGAATTGAGTTTGGTGGTCTCAGCCCGGCTCCCGGTGGGTGTGCTATGCGAGGTAAGCCTGCGCTTAGTACGCCCACCCCCCTCCCACAAAAAAACACCACATTTACACGCACTCGAAATTGGGTTAACATGCACGCACTTTGACCACACGGTCTCTAAAAAAAAAAGAAAGGCGAAGGACTAACGGGGCAGGTTGAGCGGGCTAGATCCTCTCACTCCCTTATAGGGAGTCCCTCTGCCCCGTTGGGCTTCAAAGCGGAGCAGGTAGGGCGGGCTGTGTGGGAGGACCCCCTCACACACCCACCATTGCCACCCGGGGCATGGAAAAAGGTGGCAGATTGCCTCTGGGGGAGGCCTGCCTACTCCCAACTCTTGCAGTCCGGCTCCTCTCTCGAGCACACGCACAAAAATAAAAAAACTCCCAAACTGCAATTGTCATTTTCACAGTAAACAATGCATTTTAAATGCATTTTTTGCTGTGAAAATGACAATGGTCCCAAAAAATGTGTCAAAATTGTCCGAAGTGTCCGCCATAATGTCGCAGTCACGAAAAAAATCGCTGATCGCCACCATTAGTAGTAAAAAAATAATAATAATAATAATAATAATAATAATAATGCAATAAAACTATCCCCTATTCTGTAAACGCTATAAATTTTGCGCAAACCAACCGATAAACGCTTATTGCGATTTTTTTTTTACCAAAAATATGTAGAAGAATACGTATCGGCCTAAACTGAGGGAAAAAAATGTTTTTTTATATATTTTTGGGGGATATTTATTGTAGCAAAAAGTAAAAAATATTGAATTTTTTTAAAATTGTCGCTCTATTTTTGTTTATAGGGCAAAAAATAAAAACCACAGAGGTGATCAAATACCACCAAAAGAAAGCTCTATTTGTGGGAAAAAAAGGATGCCAATTTTGTTTGGAAGCTACGTCGCACGACCGCGCAATTGTCTGTTAAAGCGATGCAGTGCCGAATCGCAAAACCTGGCCGAATCCTTTAGCTGCCTAAAGGTCCGGGTCTTAAGTGGTTAAGCTTCCAGTAGCGAGGAAGAGAAGCCATGTACAAACATCAACTTGCTCTCCACCCCAATGTGACAGCACTGGGCCAATCCACAAGCACCATTGATTTCACATAAAAGATATGGAAGGAAGTCACATGATTCTACATACCAGGAAGTACCGGGTATCCTGTTCTTTGCTGGAGGCTGAGCAGAGCAGTCGGTGACCACTTGCAAGGTATGTGCTACTGAGGATGGGTTGTATTCAACGAGAATCTGTTGCTTTGTCCTGCATGTATAGCTAGAGAAATTGTTCAAAAAAAGGCCCAAGTACCATACAAGAATATCAAGTGGTAAGCTGCCTGTATCTCTGTTGAGTTGAGTCCCTCAAGCTTTCAAAAAAGGTGACAAATGTCTCTAATATTCACAAAACAATTCACGACTCCTAATGTAATAAATAACACACAGATAATCTAATTAAAAGGGAACAGCAAGTGAAAGAAATGCAGCATCTGTTTCTCCAGCTGACACGACACCCACTGCTCCATTGGCAGGATTTACTGAAAGTTTCAGTGCAAAACTGCCACTGCATACTTTCAATTATGTTCAAACTTACGATATTGTTGAAGTATTTGCTCATTGTGAGAGGAATCTCAGGGCAGTTCATCTTCACTGTCCTGGACAATGGTGGACAGGGCGGTCTTTAATGTTGATTGGACACTGGGCAAAAAAAATCTTGGGGTCCCCCATGCAATTTTGCTCTCCACCTGCTCTGAGACATACAATAAATATCAGTTAGACTTAAAATCAGTTTACTGCATCAGATCAGGCAGTGATTGTGATTGGTTGCCAGAGATTACAGCATATCATTACCACTTACTGACTGGTTGCTAGAGGTTACAACACACATTACAGCTCACTGAATAGTTGCTAGAGGTTACAGCACATGATATCTTCTTGTTGATTGGTTGCTAGAGATTACTTTACAGTAATACTGCTCACTGATTGGTTGCTAGAGGTTACAGCACATCATCTCTATCACTGCAGAGGGGCATGATATACATATGAATGCCGCCTTTATTTACATATGAATGCTGCCGGCCTCATCTATTTACATATGAATGCCCCTGTTATTTACAAATGAATGACGGTTATTTACATGTAAACACTGTGGCCGGGATTCAGAAAGGACTTACGACGGCGTATCTCCAGATACGCCGTCGTAAGTCCAAATGTGCGCCATTGTATCTATGCGCGGTATTCAGGAACTGAGATACGCCTGAATTTTGCAAGATACGACCGACGTATGTCTCCTTACGCCGTCGTATCTTAAGTGCATATTTACGCTGGCCGCTAGGGGCGCTTCCGTAGATTTACGCGTTGAATATGCAAATGAGCTAGATACGCCGATTTAGAAACGTACTTGCGCCCGTCGGATTTAGCTACGCCGTTTACGTAAGGCATACGTCCGGCATAAGTTTACCCCTCATAAAGCAGGGGTAAGTCATGTTTATCGCTTTATCTCTGGAGTTAATCACGCCGCCCGACGGACCCAAAAAATAGAAAAACTCTGCCTCCATGGGAGGCCTTCCGATGAGATGCTGTCTTTTGGCTTTGACAGCTGTTATATAGGCAAGGGTGGGGCCACCCGCTGATGTAACCGGGTGACCCCACCCCCTCTGGCGTCACATGACGTCACATGATGTCAGAAGGGGCAGGGGGTCAATACGTTACGCCACCGGATGGCACTGCCCCTTGCCTTTATAACAGACGACACAGCCAAGAGACAGCAGTCGCCGGGAGACCTCCCATCGAGGCAGAGATTTTTAAAATGTTATATTTTTCGGGTCCGTCAGGTGGCGTGATTGAAGATGGATGGACATCGCGGGACACTTTTTTTTTAATTTTTTAATAAAGGAATTGTCAGAATCTGCTTATTGTGGTTTTTACTTTTTGACACGTTTTTGGTGAATAGGTAGGGGTACAATGTACCCAAAACCCATTCACATGGGGGGCGGGATCTGGGGGCCCCCTTGTTAAAGGGGGCTTCCATATTCCAATAAGCCCCCCGTTCGCAGACCCTGACAACCAATGGCCAGGGTTGTCGGGAAGAGGCCCTTTTCCCATCAATACGGGGACAAGGTGCTTTGGGGGGGTGCACACTCGTCCCCTCCATTTCCTGGCCTGTCAGGCTGCTTGCTCAGATAAGGGTCTGGATTATGTGGGGGACCCCACGCCAATTTTTTATAAATTTTGGTGCGGTGTTCCCCCTTAAAATCTATGCCAGACACAAAGAGCCTGGTATGGATTGGGGGGGGGGCACACTGTTTTTTTTTATTTTGGCATGGATTTCCCCTTAAAATCTATACCAGACCCAAAGGGCCGGGTATAGATTTTGGGGGGACTCCATGCCGTTATTTTTCTTAATTCTGTTATAGGGTTCCCCTAACCACTTCAGTGCACTGTATTATATACTCTGCACGGACTGAACTGTGTATATATATATATATATATACACACATATATATATATATATATATATCTATATGTATATATATATACATACACACGGACACACACATATATATATATATACACACATATATATATATATATATACACGGTATATATATATATATATATATATATATATATATATATATATATATATATACACACAGTATATATGCATACACTGCCTGCACTTTACATATAATCTACACTGACCACACTGTGTGTGTGTGTATATATATATATATATATATATATATATATATATATACACATACATACTAAACTGCCTGCTTGCCACTAACTAACCTGCCTAATCTAGCTCAAGTTCTCTCAATCTCCTCCACTCTAACACACTACATACGGCCGCCGTGTAAGCAGCCTTATATAGTGTGGGGAGTGGACTTAGCCCCCTGAGCCATGATTTGGCCAATCATGGATCTCACAGCAGATCGCACTGTTATTGTCCAAAGCGTGTAAATCATGTGCATGCTTTGGCCAATCAGCAGCCATCAATGACGCAGTGCATGATGGGCGCTTGGCGACACTCGAATTTGCCGCATATTGACCCATATGTTCAGTTCGAACACAGGTCGAACTTACATTCAATTCAAACATCGAGACCATCCCTAATGAGGATAAGTGCTGAGATTACAGGGAGGGTTAGTGTGAAGATTAGTGTTAGGATTACAGGGAGGGTTAGTTTAAGGCCTCGTACACACGACCGGATCTATCCGCTGGGATTTATCCGCAGATCAGTTCCAGCAGATAGATCCGGTCGTGTGTAGGCCCGAGCAGACATTTATCGGCGCATAAAAATCCAGCCGACGGATTTCAAGCGGATAAAAATTTCTTAGCATGCTAAGAAATCTATCCGCTTGAATCCTGTCCAGCGGATTGATCCGGTCGTCTGTACAGACTCACCGGATCAATCCGTCCGCTCCCCTCCCTCGCATGCGTCGTAATGATTCGACGCATGCGTGGAAGTACTTACCTTCCAGCGTCGCCGCGTCATCGTCGCTGCGACGGCGCGACACGTCACCGCGGATGTATTCCGTGCGGATTTTGATCCGATGGTGTGTACAAGCCATCGGATCAAAATCCGGAGGTGGAATCTCCGCTGGAAACGGTCCACCGGACCGTTTCCAGCGGAGATCCCCTCGTGTGTACGGGGCCTTAGTGTTGTAGGGAAGTTTAGCGTGGGGGTTCGTTTTAGGGTTACACGGAGGATAAGTGGAATAGGGACCTATTGGTAGGACATTGCTCTCTGCATAAAAAGCTCTGCACCAAAAACAGCCATAGTCAATTGTCCAACACTAAAGCTAATGCATTGGCATTAAAGGTAGACTGCAGAAGCAGGAATGATGTTGCCAAGCTGCAGTGTACCAGATCCGTCAGCTTGCGGACATCTGGTTTCCCTCTGATAATGCCAGACCTCCCTCCACACTAGACAGAGGGTCAGTCATCTATTAGCCTGTCAGCAGATCATTTATCAGTCACTTATAGAAGGGGGCTCTGATAGTTCAATTGGGTTGGCAGGGGTTTAATCCATGCCATCTGCCCTGGCATAGGGTACTCCATCAGTGATTACAGCACAGTCTTTCTCATTAATGTGTGGGTGCTGAAACTGACGGAGTCCTGCCAATGCTGCATGAGACTCATTACAGCTTTTACTGTATAGATGCCATTACTTTCATCAAGAACTGACATTCTAGAAAATATTACATTTCTCCAGATTCTCTTCTGACTTGGATGGAATTTGGGATCGTCTGCACACACAGCTTCTGAGGCAGCTGTGAGTTGCACTGTGCAGTGATTTCAGGAGTCAACCTGTTCTGTAACAGGAATTTTTCAACATATACCTCACTAATGATAAAATCTGGAGAAGGTGGAAGTGATCTGAAGGACACAACAAATGGAAGGGCGATAAGGGGACTTCGGCAAAGAAGAGACAATTAAGGCAGAACTCGTCTGCCGCAATCTACAGTATCTCACAGAAGTGAGTACACCCCTCACATTTTTGTAAATATTTTATTCCATCATTTCGTGTGACAACACTGAAGAAATGACACTTTGCTACAATGTATAGTAGTGAGTGTACAGCTTGTATAAGGCCCCTTTCACATTGGGCGGTGGAGCCGCGGTGACGGTATAGCCGCGCTATTTGTAGCGCCGCTATACCGTCGTATTTACCGCGATATTCGGGCACTAGCGGTGAGGTTTTAACCCCCGCTAGCGTCCGAAAAAGGGTTAATACCGCAGTATTACCGCGGTTTCCCATTGATTTCAATGGGAAGGCGCGGTATAGGAGCGGTAAACACACCGCTCCTATACCGCTCCAAAGATGCGGCTAGCAGGACTTTTGGAGCGGTCCTGCTACCGCATCGCTTCAATGTGAAAGCCTTCGGGCTTTCACATTGAAGCCTGCAGGGCATGATTTTTTCATGCGGTATAGCAGCGCTATTTTTAGCGCTGTACCGCATGAAAAACGCCTCAATGTGAAAGGGGCCTAACAGTGTAAATTTGCTGTCCCCTCAAAATAACGCAACACATTAATGTCTAAACCGTTGGCAACAAAAGTGAGTACACCCCTAAGTGAAAATGTCCAGATTGGGCCTAAAGTGTCAATATGTTAAAATAAGGAAGGAAAGCTGTAAAACACACAGGAGGGAAGTAAAACAATATACAGTATATTCACAGCTTTGCCTGGTGCATGGTGTTGGCACTGGCGTAGAGTCAGGGGTCGTAGGGGTCGCAATGGTGACCTAGCCCATGCTCCAGAAGACACATGTGGCCTCCCTGTCACATAAGGTTTTAGAGCACTGTGGAAAAATGCAGGCATGTTGGGCTAGATTCAGATAGGTTAGCGGATCTTTAGATCCGCGTAACCTATCTGATTTACGTTACGCCGCCGCAATTTTGTGAGGCAAGTGCTGTATTCAGAAAGTACTTACCTCAAAACTTGCGGCGGCGTATCGTAACTCCCCTGGCGGAATTCAAATTCCGCGGCTAGGGGGAGTGTAGTATTTAAATCAGGCGCGTCCCCGCGCCGATTTAAATGCGCATGCGCCGTCCGCAAATTTTCCCGGCGTGCTTTGCTCCCAATGACGTCGCTAGGACGTCATTGGTTTTGGCGTGAACGTAAATTACGTCCATCCGTATTCGCGACCGACTTACGCAAACGACGTAAAAATTCAAAACTCAGCGCGGGAACGACGGCCATACTTAACTTGGATACGCCGCATATAGCAGGGGTAAGTATACGTCGGAAAAAGCCGAACGCAAACGACGTAAAAAAAAAGCGATGGGCGGGCGTTCGTTTCTGAATCGGCGGATCTCCTCATTTGCATATTCATCGCGTATACAAATGGAAACGCCACCTAGCGGCCGGCGGGAGATTGCAGCCTAAGATCCGACGGTGTAAGTCACTTACACCTGTCGGATCTAAGGGAGATCTATGCGTAACTGATTCTTATGAATCAGTCGCATAGATCCGACCATCGGATCTCAGAGATACGACGGCGTATCAGGAGATACGCCGTCGTATCTTGTTTCTGAATCCGGGCCGTTGTGTTTTTCTGCACCGCAGGTGAATGCAGAAAAAACACCCACAGCAGGGAGAATCCATGAACAGGAGAGGGTGATTTGTGTGGTGGGGGGCATTTACAAGTACCGATGCCCTGAATGGCTTTCCACGCAGCAGCTAAAAGCCATGGGAGGGAAAGGAGGAGATACCAGCACTATCAACTACTATGCAGTGTACCAGTCAGTAAAAGACTACAAGCTCCGACGTGCTGGGATTTGTAGCTCTACAGTGGCTTGACACCATCTACAAACTGATCCTCAATGCCCAATATTACTAGGGTTGTCCAGATACCGATACCAGTATCGGTATCGGGACCGATACCGAGTATTTGCGGGAGTACTCGTACTCGCGCAAATACCCCCGATACCTAAATAGAATACTTTCCCCCCCCCGCCGCTGCCGCCGCATCGCGCCGCCGCATCGAGGGACATGGCTAGAGGGACATTGCTGCATATGTGAGGGACATGGCTAGAGGGACATTGCTGCATATGTGAGGGACATGGCTGCATATGTGAGGGACATGGCTAGAGGGACATGGCTGCATATGTGAGGGACATGGCTAGAGGGACATTGCTGCATATGTGAGGGACATGGCTAGAGGGACATTGCTGCATATGTGAGGGAAATGGCTAGAGGGACATTGCTGCATATGTGAGGGACATGGCTGCATATGTGAGGGACATGGCTAGAGGGACATGGCTGCATATGTGAGGGACATGGCTGCATATGTGAGGGACATGGCTGCATATGTGAGGGACATGGCTAGAGGGACATGGCTGCATATGTGAGGGACATGGCTAGAGGGACATGGCTGCATATGTGGGGGACATGGCTGCATTTGGGGACACATTTAAAAAAAGTATCGGTATTCGGTATCGGCGACTACTTTAAAAAAAGTATCGGTACTTGTACTCGGTCCTAAAAAAGTGGTATCGGGACAACCCTAAATATTACAATTGTAGATATTGTCCTACTGGGACCTGTAGAGTAACTATGGACTCAATGGGGCATGTCAGTGACATATCACCTCTGAGCTGCCAGTCAAATGCTTCTGAAAAGCAATCCACTCTGGATCCCTTTTCTGAGGGGGTTCTGCAAGGAGCCCTTAAAACTGAAGTTTCGTGTTTTTTTCGTGTTTTTTTTTATTTTTATGTTATGCAGAACCAGGGACATAACATAATTGTAATGCAATGGAGAAATCCCCACAGTCCTCTGATCTTCCATGGCTGGGGGGGGGGGGGGTTAACATCAACTGCCGCAAGTGTGAAAAGATTGCGCCACTCACCCGCTCCTTCTTCCTCCTCAAGTCATGGAACTTATACCACTGTTCTTACCTAGAAACGAGTCGCATGCTTTGCTCAGGTGTGATTTTGGCCCATTCTTCCACACAAATAGCTAGATTCATAAAGAGTTAGGCCGGCGTATCAGTATACGCCGACCTAACTCGGAATCTTCGCCGACCTAAGTTTAAGTGTATTCTCAAACTGAGATACACTTAAACCTATCTAAGATACGACGGCTTGCGACGTCCTATCTTAGGGTGCAATATTTAGGCTGGCCGCTAGGTGGTGCTTCCATTGAGTTTGGCGTAGAATATGTAAATGCCTAGATACGCCTATTCACGAACGTACGTCCGCCCGTCACAGTAAAGATACGCCGTTTCCGTAAGATATATGCTGCCTAAAGATAAACATGCCCCCTAGGTGGCGTAGCCAATGTTAAATATGGCCGTCGTACTTCCCGCGTCAAAATTTGAAAATTTAATGTTGTTTGCGTAAGTCGTCCATGAATAGGGCTGGACGTAATTTACATTCACGTCAAAACCAATACGTCCTTGCGGTGTACTTTGCCGCAATGCACACTAGGAAATGTACACGGACGGCGCATGCGCCGTTCGTAAAAAACGTCAATCACGTCGGGTCACAGTTAATCTACATAAAACACGCCCCCCACATCCTCATTTGAATTTGGCGCACTTACGCCGGCCTATTCACGCTACGCTGCCATAACTTAGCAGGCAAGTACTTTGTGAATACAGTACTTGCCTAGCTAACTTACAGCGGCGTAGTGTAAATACGATACGCTACGCCGCAAAGATGCGGCGGGCTACTTGAATCTATCTAAAACAGTCTTCAAATCTTGAAAGTTCCGTGAGCCTCTTCTATGAACTCTGCTCTTTCGTTTTTTCTATAGATTTTCAATTGGATTCCAGAAAATTGTCTGGGCCATTCTAGAAGCTTTATTTTCTTTCTTAAGAGAGTTTCCTTGGCTTTGTGTTTGGGATTATTGTCTTGCTGAAATGTCCTCCCTCCTTTCATCCTCATCATCCTGGTAGATGGCAGCAGATTTTTATCAAGAATGTCTTGGTAAATTTTTCCATTCATCCTTCCTTCAGTGATATGAAGTTTTCCAGCACAGTATGCTGACAAACAGCCCCACACCATGATGTTCCCACCTCCAAACTAAGGTTGTAAAGGTCGTGAGAGAGCGCTTTGCTTTTACCCATCATGAGATGTTTCTTGTGTGACACCTTGGTAATGAGGCTTTTTATAGGTCATCAGTTGAGACTGAACCAGCTGATATTAATTTGCACTGACAAGGGGCAGGATTGCTTTCTAATTACTGATAGATTTCAGCTGGCGTCTTGGCTTTCCATGCCTTTTTGCACTTCCCTTTCTTTATGTGTTCAATACTTTTTCCCTGTGTCATTCCATTTTATTACACAAAACTTAATTTCTAAAAGTTTTTGGGGGTTATCCACAAAAGGGATACGCCGGCGTATCTACTGATACGCCGTCGTATCCCTGTTTCTATCTATGGAACTGATCCACAGAATCAGTTTACCATAGATAGGCAGAAGATCCGACATGTGTAATTGAATTACACTGTCGGATCTTAACCACTTGCCGACCGCGCACCGTCGATATACGTCCACAAGGTGGCTCTGCTGGGCGAGAGCACGTAATATGACGTCCTCTCTCCCAGCCGCCACTAGGGGCGCGCGCGCGCCCCCCGCTCGCCCCCGACTCCCGTGCGTGTGCCTGGCGGGCGCGATCGCCGCCGGGCACACGCGATCGCTCGGTACAGAGCGGGGACCGGGAGCTGTGTGTGTAAACACACAGCTCCCGGTCCTGTCAGCAGGGGAAATGCTGATCTTCGGTTCATACAATGTATGAACCGAGGATCAGTGTTTCCCCTAGTGAGGCCACCCCCCCCCCCACAGTAAGAACACACCTAGGGACATACTTAACCCCTTCCCCGCCCCCTAGTGTTAACCCCTTCACTGCCAGTGGCATTTTTATAGTAATACAATGCATTTTTATAGCACTGATCGCTATAAAAATGCCAATGGTCCCAAAAATGTGTCAAAAGTGTCCGCCATAATGTCGCAGTACCGGAAAAAAAAATCGCTGATCGCCGCCATTACTAGTAAAAAAAATATAATAAAAATGACATAAAACTACCCCCTATTTTGTAAACGCTATAACTTTTGCGCAAACCAATCAATAAACGCTTATTGCGATTTTTTTTAACGAAAAATATGTAGAAGAAAACGTATCGGCCTAAACTGAGGAAAAAAATGTTTTTTTATATATTTTTGGGGGATATTTATTATAGCAAAATGTAAAAAATATTCATTTTTTTCAAAATTGTCGGTCTATTTTTGTTTATAGCGCAAAAACTAAAAACTGCAGAGGTGATCAAATACCACCAAAATAAAGCTCTATTTGTGGGAAAAAAAGGACGCCAATTTTGTTTGGGAGCCACGTCGCACGACCGCGCAATTGTCTGTTAAAGCGACGCAGTCCCGAATCGCAAAAAGTACTCTGGTCTTTGGGCAGCAATATGGTCCGGGGGGTAAGTGGTTAAGGATGCAATTCTAGGCCGGGCGCTAGGTGGCGAGGCCATTGCGGCCGGCCTAGAATATGCAAATGAACACTTACGGCGATCCTCGAACGTTCCGACGGGCCTGTCGCGCTAAATCTACGTCGTTTACGTCGAGTTACGCCGCGTAAAAATAGGGCTGAGTCCTATTTGACTAAGCCCTATTAAGTATGGCCGTCGTTCCCGGGTCAAAATTTTAAACTCTACGTCGTTTGCGTAAGACGTTCGTGAATGGCGCTGGACGCCATTTACGTTAACGTCTAAGCAAATGACGTCGGAGCGACGTCAGTTAGCGCAATGCACGTCGGGTAAGTTACCCGACGGAGCATGCGCAGTACGTCCGGCGCGGGAGCGCGCCTAATTTAAATGGGACTCGCCCCATTAGATTCGGCACGCCTTGCGCCGGACGGATTTGAGTTACACCGCCGCAAATTTCCAGGTAAGTGTGTTGTGGATCGATACCTAACTTAGGAAATTTGCGGCAGTGTAACTTAAATCACTTAAGTTACGTTGCGCTGCGGGGCTGTGGATTTGGCCCTTTGTTTTTGTTTCTTTGTATGTGTGGATTGCATGGGTTATTACCAACATGTGGTGAGAATAGCACCTTTTATTTACCTTTAAAAATGGTGACGGGTTCAATACCTATACGCTGTGGGTGTGTGTGTACATATATATATATATATATATTTATATTTATTTATGGTGCCGGCACATTGGTCTTCCCACCGGAACAGTGAAAGAGAAGTGTAGAGGAACTTCTATTATGGCAGAGCCGGTCAGAGGTAGATATTTCCCGCCTGTACACAAAGCGATAATGGTAATGCACACACTGGGCTGGATTCACATACCTTTAGGCGGGCTTAGCGTATCTCCTATACGCTACACCGCCGTAACTTTGAGAGGCGAGTATGGTATTCTCAAAGATTTTGTGGCCGAAGTTACGGCGGCGTAGCGTATTAGGGCCGGTGTAAGCACGCCTAATTCAAATGTTGAAGCTGTGGGTGTGTTTTATGTATATTAAGTGTGACCCCACGTAAATAAAGTTTCGATCGAACGGCGCATGCGCCGTCCGTGGACGTATCCCAGTGCACATGCTCCAAATCATGTTGGCAAATAGTCAATGCTTTAGACGTGAACGTAACTTACGGCCAGCCCCATTCACAGGCGAGTTACGCAAACGACGTAAAACTTTAAAAATTTGACGCGGTTCCGACGTCCATACTTAACATTGGCTGCGCCATCTTTTTGGTGGTTTATCTTTACGCCTGAAAACCCCTTAAGTAAACGGCGTATCTTTACTGCGACGGCCTGGCGTACGTTCGTGAATAGGCGTATCTAGCTGATTTACATATTCTAGGAGTAAATCAGCGTACACGCCCCTAGCGGCCAGCGTAAATATGCAGTTAAGATACGACGGCGTAGGAGACTTACGCCGGTCGTATCTTAGCAATATTTAAGCGTATCTCTGTTTGAGAATGCGCTTAAATATACGACGGCTGGGATTCGGACTTACGACGGCGTATCTACTGATACGCCCGTCGTAAGTCTACCTGAATCTGGCCCACTGTGTCCAGATAATTTGAGACTAATGCCATAGTTTAATTAAAGGAATATTTCACCTTTACCACAAAACTGTAGATAAAAACAAACTGTGCAGCTCTGACTAAAGTTGAATAAAGCCCTTCTATAGGTGTAGGCCATTTACATACCTTATGAAGCCTGACTGGAATACTCCCAGGGCATTGCTAAGTACTCCCAGGATGTTGCTAAGTGAGGCCTAGTTGTCACTGCTCACATGTGAGGGGGTCTGAATCAGAGAAAGCGTGCACTCCTGTGATGGTGGAGGTGAGCAGTGATGACTAGGCCTCCATTAGCATTATGTCCTGGGAGTATTCCAGTCAGGCTTCATAAGGTATATAAATGGCCTAAACCTATAGCAAGGGAATTATTCATCTTTAGCCAGAGGTGCAGTTTGTTTTCATTTACAAGCATCCCTAACCTGCATATGCAGGTTTTTTTGGAAAGGTGAACCATACTTTGAAGCACATATAAGAGAGCTGTAACTATGGTGATGAAAAAGGTAAACATGAAGCTGTCCTCAGCCAGTAGCCAGGGACAGCAGCCATACTGTCCAATCATTGGGTGCCACTCATCTCAGTCAGCTTCCTGAGAGCGGTGATTGGCTGCCTGTGCTGAGAGCCAGTTACTGTGTGAGAAACTGAATGACTACGAATGACAGGACTAGGAGAGTACAAAACATATTGGGACCAAGACCAGGGTCAGGTAAGCAAGAGGATATATTTGTTTACATATGAGAGAGTGCGCAGCACAGGGTGATTAGGGTGTGCCCACATACAACCGGCACACCCTGTGCACATGCCTATGGAATGGAAGACTTGCAGATTCATTACCTCCTCCTCCAATCACAGAACACTTTGCATTCTGGGGAAAAAATACTGCAAGTCCTATGAATGGAGGAGGCAGATATAATAGGTGGGCTAGCAGCAAATCTCTTTCGCACTCACAGTGGCTGATAATAACCCCTTGGCGCTGGCCGCACACAAATATGCGGCCTCTCAGCGCCTGGTCCTTGGTGCCGTCGCTCCGCATATTTGCCTGAATTGTGTTAAGAGCGCACGCGGTGGACGCTCCCAGCACAGTTACCGGCGTCTGACTGAAAAGATCCAATCACTGCTTGTGAGCGGGAGTTTTTGGATCACGTGACCACCGTGACAGCTAGTCACGTGCTCTTAAGCCCCTCCCGGCCTCCTGGCATCATAAATCTCTTAAAGGCCTGGGAGGCGCCGGCTTTAAGAATTTAAAGTAGTATTAGCTACGGTTCACGCTGGTGCAACTTGGTATGCAACTTGCCACACACACAGAGTGGGAACTTTAATAGCGACCATTCCCATCAATGCGATTCAAGTAGCAGCAACTTTTAAGCTGGGTTCACACTATCTTCGTCTCTCCGTTCACCGTTTCAGGTCCGATTACAGACCGAATTTTTGGCATAATTCAGACCTGAAATGGACCAAAAGAAGCACATGGCTCGATATGTGAACCGGTTCCATAGAGAGCTTGGTCATAGTGTGAACCCAGCCTGAAAAAGGTTCCTGCACGACTTTGATGCGACTTCATTGCGACATAGAATCCCATAGACTCTAATGTTGCATGAATGTCACAAGCTAGTCACACTGGAAATTGCACAATGGGGTTACAGCAGTGTGAGCCATGGCTAAAACACAAAAGAAAACTTTTATTATATGACAACTTACCAATTCTTAGATTAGGCTGCATTCAATTTCTTTTTTTTGGGTGCTGTAATTTTATTAACCGCTTTCCGACCGCCGCATGTAGATATACGTCGGCAGAATGGCACGTACAGGCACATTGGCGTACATGTACGTCCCTGCCTTTCCGCGGGTCGGGGGTCCGATCGGGACCCCCCCCCCCCCCCGCTACATGCGGCGGTCGGATTCCCGCGGGGAGCGATCCGGGACGACGGCGCGGCTATTCGTTTATAGCCGCTCCGTCGCGATCGCTCCCCGGAGCTGAAGAACGGGGAGAGCCGTATGTAAACACGGCTTCCCCGTGCTTCACTGTGGCGGCTGCATCGATCGAGTGTCCCCTTTTATAGGGAGACTCGATCGATGATGTCAGTCCTACAGCCACACCCCCCTACAGTTGTAAACACACACTCCTACACTCCTAGCTCCTACAGCGCCCCCTGTGGTTAACTCCCAAACTGCAACTGTCATTTTCACAATAAACAATGCAATTTAAATGCATTTTTTGCTGTGAAAATGACAATTGTCCCAAAAATGTGTCAAAATTGGCCGAAGTGTCCGCCATAATGTCGCAGTTACGAAAAAAAACCGCTGATCGCCGACATTAGTAGTAAAAAAAAAAACAATAATAAAAATGCAATAAAACTATCCCCTATTTTGTAAACGCTATAAATTTTGCGCAAACCAACCGATAAACGATTATTGCAATTTTTTTTACCAAAAATAGGTAGAAGAATACGTATCGGCCTTAACTGAGGGAAAAAAAATGTTATATATGTTTTTGGGGGATATTTATTATAGCAAAAAGTAAAAAATATTGCATTTTTTTCAAAATTGTCGCTCTATTTTTGTTTATAGCACAAAAAATAAAAACCGCAGAGGTGATCAAATACCACCAAAAGAAAGCTCTATTTGTGGGGAAAAAAGGACGCCAATTTTGTTTGGGAGCCACGTAGCGCAATTGTCTGTTAAAGCGACGCAGTGCTGAATTGTAAAAACCCCTTGGGTCATTTAGCAGCATATTGGTCCGGTCCTTAAGTGGTTAATATTATTATTTTTCTTCTTCTTATTATTATTATTATTATTATTATTATTATTATTAATAATAATAATAATAATAATAATAATAATAAAGTATTTCATATTTTTTAAGGTTAATTATTATTTATTAATGTATTATTACATATTATTCATTTATTTTACTTATTTATGATGATTTGTGCATTTATTTTACATTTATTTATTAATGTATTATTACGATTACATTTTTTATAATTTGAGCATAAAATCACACAAAAAAACACATAATTAAATTTGATACGTAAACTAATAGTAATAAGAAAAAAAAAAGAATGAAGTAAAAGATAAATATATAAAATAGTATACGGAAAACCACAAATGATGCGAAACCGAAGAAGAGACGATATTTATGAATGAATGAATTCATGAGCAAGTCTCTTGCTGTGGTTGAGTCTGACGTGGTTTAAGAAAAACAGAAAAACAAAAAAAAAGAAGCACGCAAAAACGCGCGAATGGCGTTTATGAGAATACAAACGTGCCAAAAACGCCCTAATCTGCCCTATTCGAGCGACTAAAAAAACGCCAGAACTTGTTTGAGCTTCAGGCGACTTGGAGTGGAGATGTGAACGATCTCCATAGAGAATAATAGATTTTTTCTCCTCCAGCGTTTTTGAGCTTCAAGCAGATAACGGCTTAGGTGTGAATGGGACCTAAATGTCAAACAAGAAGAAAATAAATATGCACAAAATGGGACTTTTGAGGCACAACATATATCTAAAAACACAATTGGTTTGATATTGGTAATCATAAAAAATGTTTACCATATTGATCTACAAAGTATCATAAGATATCAAAATATATTAGGGCCAGTTCACACCAGATGCAGTTCAGTGCAGTTCTGTTTTTTCTGCACTGGAAACTGACCAGAAACTGACTGGTACTGACTGCACTGGTGTAAACTAGAGCCCTTGGAATACATGAAAAACACTGTGGCCTAGATTCAGGTACAGCCGATCTACGTTGCGCGGGTGTAGCGTACTGTATTTACGCTACGCCGCCGCAACTTAGAGAGGCAAGTGCTGTATTAACAAAGCATTTACCTCCTAAGTTACGGCGGCGTAGCGTAAATGGGCCGGCGTAAGCGCGCGTAATTCAAAGTAGGCTGCAGGGGGCGTGTTGTATTTAAATGAGGCTTGACCCCATGTAGATGCATAGCCGAACGAACAGCACATGCGCGCGCATGCTCAGTATCACGTCGTATTTACGCCCAAAAATACGTTGGCTCAATGCCTGTGACGTGAACGTAATTTACGCACAGCCCTATTCGCGTACGACTTACGCAAACGACGTAAAAAGATAGGCCTGTTCCGAAGTCCATACTTTGCATGGGATGCGCCACCTAGAGACCAGCTTTATCTTTACGCCGGCGTATCTCTAACGTAAACTGCGTAACTAATTGCGATGGGCGCACGTACGTTCGTGAATCGGTGTATCTAGTCATTTGCATATTCTACGCCGAACTCAACGGAAGCGCCACCTAGCGGCTAGCGTAAATATGCACCCTAAGATACGACGGCGTAGGAGACGTACGCCGCTCGTATATTAGCCTAATTTAAGCGTATCTGGTTTCCAGAATACGCTTAAATTTACGACGGCGCAGATTCGGACTTACGACGGCGTATCTACTGGTACGCTGACGTAAGTCTCTGAGAATCTGGCCCTGTGCATGCATTTTTAGTGCAGAAAAAAAGCACACGGAACTTAACTGAACTGCGTTTGGTGTGAACTAGCACTTACAAATATTAAAACCTCATTGTGATAAAGCAATACATAGTATCAGAAATATCAGATTTATTCTGGTATTGGGTAGACATATGCAATTAGTTTCGTTCCGAATTAGTTTCTTAACGAATTTCAACAAATTTCCAAAAATGTGTAAATTTGAATATTCGAAAATCCGTAAATTTGTTAATTTGAATATTCGTAAATTCAACATTTGAAAATCCAAAAATCACAAAAATAAGAACGAAAATTCAAAAGAACGAAAATCCAAAAATGAGAATGAAAATAAAAAAATTTGAAAACCCCCAAAAATTTAAAAATCTGAAATTATAACTAAGATAGCTGGATTCATAAAGAGTTACGCCGTCAGTAGATACGCCGACGTAACTCGGAATCTACGCCGTCCTAAATTTAAGCGTATTCTGGAAACCAGATACGCTTAAATTAGGCTAAGATACGAGCGGCGTAAGTCTCCTACGTCGTCGTATCTTAGGGTGCAATATTTAGGCTGGCCGCTAGGTGGCGCTTCCGTTGAGTTTGGCGTAGAATATGTAAATGCCTAGATACGCCGATTCACGAACGTACGTGCGCCCGTCGCAGTAAAGATACACCGTTTCCGTAAGAGTTATGCCGCGTAAAGTTAAAGCTGCCCCCTAGGTGGCCTAGTCAATGTTAAGTATGGCCGTCGTTCCCGCTTTGAAATTTGACATTTTTACATAGTTTGCGTAAGTCGTCCGTGAATGGGGCTGGACGTCATTTACGTTCACGTCGAAACCAATACGTCCTTGCGGCATACTTTGGAGCAATGCACACTGGGTTATGTACATGGACGGCGCATGCGCCGTTCGTAAAAAACATCAATCACGTCGGGTCACCATTAATTTACATAAAACACGCCCCCCCATCCTCATTTGAATTAGGCGCGCTTACGCCGGCCACATTTACGCTCCGCCGCCGTAAGTTAGGAGGCAAGTGCTTTGTGAATACAGTACTTGCCTATCTAACTAACGGCGGCGTAGCGTAAATACGATACGCTACGCTGACTTAAAGATGCGGCGCTATCTCTGAATCCAGCTAATAATAGCTTAAAGGGGAGTTCCAGCCATTTGTGTGTTTATTAAAAGTCAGCAGCAACAAAAAGTGTAGCTGCTGGCTTTTAATAAACAGGCACTTACCTGCTCCAGCGCTCCAGCGACGCGCCGGCCGGGGCTCCGCTCCTCTCCCCCCCTCCCCGGCCGGCGTCTTCATCTTCAGTGTGGGCACCCGGCCGTGACAGCTTTCGGCTTCACGGCCGGGCACCCACTGCGCATGCGCGAGCGTGAGCGGCGCGGCACTGCGCATGCGCGAGCGGCGCGGCCCGGCGCCGCGCCGTGTAATTGGCCAGGAGATCGCCTAGGACCTGTGACGTGTCCTAGGCGATCGCCAACAGCAGCCACTTCCTGAAGGCGATTAAGCTTAGTCGCCTACAGGAAGGAGGAAGTGGGACAGGAAGTCCCACTCGTGCTGAAGCCCCCACTCCCCCCCCAAAAAAATTACATGCCAAATGTGGCATGTAAGGGGGAGAGGAGTGGGTTAAGAGGAAGTTCCAAATTTGGGTGGAACTCCTCTTTAACTATTAACTATTAAATTAAAGGTATTGGAATTTCCTTTCAAATATGGCTGTTAGTGAACGTAACAAATATGAATTTATCCAAAGTTACGAATTATCTGAAAAAAACAAATGCTGTATCGAGGGCGGTAGAAGACATCGAGGGACGTGGATGACTGACTCCAATAAAGGTAAGTGCCAGGCGGGGGGGGGGGCACTTTACAGGGCACAGCGGCGACATCAATGGGCACAGTGGCGACAATAGGCACAGTAGGGACAATGGGCACAGTGGGGACAATTAAAGGGCACAGCGGCGACAATTAAAGGGCACATCGGTGACAATTAAAGGGCACAGTGGTGACAATTAAAGGGCACAGTGGTGACAATTGATGGCACAGTGGCTGTGTTTGATGGCATGGCACAGTGGCTGCGTTTGATGGCATGGCACAGTGGTGACAATTGATGGCACAGTGGCTGCGTTTGATGGCATGGCACAGTGGCTGCGTTTGATGGCATGGCACAGTGACTGCGTTTAATGGCATGGCACAGTGGTGCGAATTGATGGCACAGTGGCTGCATTTGATGGCATGGCACAGTGGTGACAATTGATGGCACAGTGGCTGCGTTTGATGGCATGGCACAGTGGTGACAATTGATGGCACAGTGGCTGCGTTTGATGGCATGGCACAGTGTTGACAATTGATGGCACAGTGGCTGCATTTGATGGGCACAGTGAGGCTGCAATTTTTTTTTTGTTTGCGCCCCCCCCCCAAAATTTTGAGCACCGGCCTCCACTGCAGTTATCTAACCTAACATCCCACACCTGAGCAAAAAATTGAAATGTAAATGTAAATAAGGGGGAATGTAAGAAGGGGAAAAGGTACCAGGAACAGGCGTCCCCAGAGCATATTAGAAACAGAATCAGAAAAACAGGCAGACGAGAATGCAGAATAGATAGATAGGGCCTCTCGCCCATGGAGCAGGACGGAATTCAGGAAATCAGTCTGGTTGCACCATGTCTCCAGGTCTCGCGGAAGGTCTCCTCCCGGTTGTGTAAGGTGGCGATGAAGTCCTCCATATCTCTTAGTTCATTTACTTTAGAAAACCACAAGGATTGTGATGGGAGGTTCTCTGATCTCCAACAGAGGAGGCCACATGATTTAGCCACGTTCAGCAACTGGATGATAAGGGAGGCCTTGTATTTCTTGATCAGTCTCTCTGAAAGATGGAAAAGACAAGCCGCAGGGTTCCCCTCTAGATCAGGGCTGGTGCAAGGATTTTTTACACCCTAGGCGAAACCTCATTGTGCCTCCCCTCCTTGGCTCCACCCCTGACTCCACCCTCTTTGCCCTGCCCACCTTTTTAATGAAACGCCAATCAAATGCAGCCTCACAAGCGCCCATCAATGCAGCCTCACAAGCACCCATCAATGCAGCTTCACAAGCACCCATCAATGCAGCCTCACAAGCATCCATCAAATGCAGCCTCACCAGCGCCCATCAAATGCAGCCTCACCAGCGCCCATCAATGCAGCATCACCAGCACCCATCAATGCACCCTTTACCAGTGCCCATCAATGCAGCCTCACCAGTGCCCATCAATGCAGCCTCACCAGCGCCCATCAAATACAGCCTCACCAGCGCCCATCAATGCAGCCTCAACAGCACATATCAATGCAGCCTCACCAGCGCCCATCAATGCAGCCTACCAGCGCCCATGAATAAATGTTTTCTTGCTTCCATTCATTCGAGAGTCAGGACACAGACACAGTTCTCCACCACCGCTGTGCCTCTGACACTATATGCGAACAGAGCGGCAGCTGCCTGCTGATGGTGAGACTTAGTTGCTTGCTTCAGAGAGAAGAGAGTAGATAGACCAGTGGCCTGGCGCCCCTAGGCAGCAGGGCACCCTAGGCGGCTGCCTAGTTTTCCTAGTGGTAGCACCGGCCCTGCTCTAGATCTTCATTTGTCAGGTGCTTGATCGTGCCGATCCCCTCGCGCCAGAAAGGCTGAAGTTTAGGGCAATCCCAGACATTTTTTTTTTTTTAGGTATGCTGGGTGAACGGGAACACATAAACATATATAGGTAGATTCAGAAAGAGTTAGGCCGGCTTATCAGTAGATAAGCCGACCTAACTCAGAATCTGCGCTGACTTATGTTTAAGTGTATGCTCAAACAGAGATACGCTTAAACATATCTAAGATACGACGGCTTGCGCCGTCCTATCTTAGGTTGCAATATTGAGGCTGCCCGCTAGGTGGCGCTTCCATTGCGGTCGGCGTAGAATATGTAAATTAGTAGATACGCCGATTCACGAACGTACGCCCGGTCGACGCAGTACATTTACGCCGTTTACGTTAGAGATAGGCCGTGTAAAGTTAGAGCTGGGCCCTAGGTGGCGTTGCAAATGTTAAGTATGGCCACCGTTCCCGCGTCGAAATTCAAAATTTTTACGTCATTTGCGTAAGTCGTCCGTGAATAGAGATTTACGCTGTTTACGTCCACGTCAAAATCAATAGGCCCGTGCGGCGTACTTAGCCGCAATG
The DNA here is from genome assembly GCF_905171775.1 of Rana temporaria. Classification (NCBI taxonomy): domain Eukaryota; kingdom Metazoa; phylum Chordata; class Amphibia; order Anura; family Ranidae; genus Rana; species Rana temporaria. Next base: position 45,884,094 of record NC_053490.1, on the reverse strand, counting down.
CACACTGGGAAATGTAGGCGCCCGGCGCATGCGCAGTGAGAAAAAAACGTAAGGTCAAGCCCCATTAACATAAAACACGCCCCCTTACACACATTTGAATTAGACGCCCTTACGCCCGCCCACTTTGAGAATCAAGTACTTGCCTAGCTAACTTACGGCGGTGTAGCCTAACCACTTAAGCCCCAAGCCTGTTTTTCAGATTTGGCGTTTACAAGACTAATGCCGCGTACACACCATCACTTTATGTGATGAAAAAAAACGACGTTTTTAAAAACGTCACTTTAAATGACCGTGTGTGGGGGAAAACATTGTTTTATGTCTTGTGAAAAACGATCAAAAAAAATTTAAGCATGCTTCAATTTAATGTGTCGTTTTTCAAACGTCATTTTTTACTTCACAGAAATTGACCGTGTGTAGCAAAAAACGACGTTTAAAACGACGTTTTTACACCCGCGCATGCCCAGAAGCTAGTTATGAAGCGAGCTTCAATGGAAAAACGTGGTGAACGTAACCTCGCTTTGCTAGAGCATTGCGAAAAAACGATGGTGTGTAGGCAACTTCGTCTTTGAAAATTGAAGTTTCAAAAACGTAATTTTTTACTTCACAGAAAATGTCGTTTTTTTTTCATCACATAAAGTGATGGTGTGTACGCGGCATCAAACAGTTTTTTTTGCTAGAAAATTGCTTAAAACCCCCAAACATTATATATATTTTTTTTCTAACACCCTAGAGAATAAAATGACGGTCATCGCAATAATTTTTGTCACACCGTATTTTTGCAGCGGTCTTACAAGCGCACTTTTTTTGGAAAAAATTCACTTTTTTGAATTAAAAAATAAGACAACAATAAATTTGGCCCAATTTTTTATATATTGTGAAAGATGTTACGCTGAGTAAAATGATACCCAACATGTCACGCTTTAAAATTGTGCCCGCTCGTGGCATGGCGTCAAACTGTTACCCTTAAAAATCTCGATAGGTGACGTTTAAAAAATTCTATAGGTTGCATTTTTTGAGCTACAGAGTAGGTCTAGGGCTAGAATAAAATCACTTGTGTGGTTTGAACACCGTTTTCATATGCGGGCGCTACTGCGGGCGCTACTCGCGTATGCGTTCGCTTCTGCGCGCGAGCTCGTCGGGACGGAGCGCTTTAAAAAAAAAAATTTTGTTTTCTTATTTATTTTTATTGATTTTATAATTTTTTACACTGAAATAAAAAAAAATGTATCACTTTTATTCCTATTACAAGGAATGTAAACATCCCTTGTAATAGAAAAAAGCATGACAGGTCCTCTTAAATATAAGATCTGGGGTCAAAAAGACCCCAGATCTCATATTTAGACTTCAATGCAAAAAAAAAAAAAATGGAAATTTTGTCATTTAAAAAAATGACCACAAAAAAATTGTCTCTTTAAGATGCTGGGCGGGACTGACGTTTTGACGTCACTTCCGCCCAGCAAAGCTATGAGGACGGGTGGGGGCCATCTTTCCCTCACTCGAGTCCTCACACACTAGGCAGCAGCACCCGATCTCCTCCGCCGCTACCGACGGCTACGGTAAGCGGCGGAGGGCACGGGAGAACAGCGGGAGGGGGGGGCCCCCTCTCCCGCCACCGATAACGGCGATCTCGCGGCGAATCCGCCGCGGAGACCGCCGTTATCGTTTACACGCCCGCCCACTGAAGAGATGGATACCTCGGTTGTGGCAGCAGCTGCTGCCGTTACCGAGATATCCATCTTTAAAAAGAGGACGCATATATACAGTGGGCGGGCGTTAACCGGCTAAACACGCTAAGCTACGCCGCTGCAAGTATACACTACTCTAACTGAATCTACCTAATACAGTAGAACTTTGGATTGCGAGCATAATTTGTTCCAGAAACATGCTTGTAATCCAAAGCATTTGTATATCAAAGCAAATTTCTCCATAAGAAATAATAAAAACTCAAATGATTTGTTCCAGAACCATTTATTCATAGGTCCTTCAGTTTGTAGTCCAAATAAAAAGATCATAGCAATGTGACCAGGTTGTGTAACCATAAAATGTCCATCCACAAATGGAAGCCTCCACAAGGGGATTAGAAGAAAAATCCAGCAGGAGCTACAGAGTGTAAAAGAGAAGAGAGGCGCCTCTAAGGCCCCGTACACACGAGAGGATCTATCCGCTGGGATCAGTTCCAGCAGATAGATCCTGTGGTGTGTACGGCCCAGCGGATATTTATACGCGGATATTTTTCGGGCCGATGGATTTCCAGCGGATAAAAATTTCTTAGCATGCTAAGAAATCTATCCGCTGGAATCCTGTCCAGCGGATTGATCCGGTGGTCTGTACAGACTCACTGGATCAACCCGTCCGATCCACTCCCTCTCAAGCGTCGTAATGATTCGACGCATGCGTGGGAAGTCTTTACCTTCTAGCGTCGCGCACGTCGCCACGTCATCATCGCGGCGACGCGTCACCGCGGATGGATTCCGCGTGGATTTCGATCTGATGGTTAGTACAACCATCAGATCAAAATCCGCCAGAGGATTTATCCGCGGGAACGGTCCGGAGTTTCCAGCGGATAATCCTCTTGTGTGTACGGGGCCTTAGTGTAGCAATATGTTGCTAAATGTTGGACCTTCATTAAATATAACCATATTGCTACACTTAGAGGCATCTCTGGTCTCTTTTCTACTCAGTTGTGACATGACCCTACTTGTACTGTATATCGAGTCAAAATGTATTAAAAAATGTAGCTTGTCTTGCAAAACGCTCTCTAACCAAGTTACTCTCAAACCAAATTGTAAAGGCTAGAAGAATGGACAGCCGCACTTCCAAAAAACCCTTAGGTTGTCTTTATTTAAAAAAAATTGCAAATACACTACAAAGTACAGCAAAACGGTGGAGATAGCAGCCTACGCGTTTCACACTGCGGTCAGTGATTAGTCATGGCTAAGCACTGACCGCAGTGTGAAACGCGTAGGCTGCTATCTCCAGTCTTCTAGCCTTTACAATTTTCCTTGTGCATTGCCGGCACTCCTGGTCTCCTGAGAAGCTATTGATTGTCCAGCATACCCACCTGGAGTGGTAACTCCCTTTTCCTACTCTCAAACCAAGGTTTTACTGTATTAGGAGTTTCTCAAATGTGGCTGCAAAGTTGAAAATACACTTACATTTTTCTGGAATTCACCTTCAGGAATGAAGGAGGGCATGGGACCGGCATGCTAGAATCATTTGCAGAGTACCGTAATTTATTGGGGTATTGCGCGCTCCGGCGTATAGCGCGCACCCCTAAAGTGGACCCGACATTCCTGTAAAAAAAACATTTTAGTACTTACAGTTTTGGTGTCTTGCGCGGCGGCCTCATCGGGTCCGGCGTCCGTCTGCGGCTTCGGGTGTCCTCTTCGTCGGGTCCGGCGTCCGTCTGCGGCTTCGGGTGTCCTCTTCGTCGGGTCCGGAGTCCTTCTGCGGCGTCCTCCCTGCTCGATCCCCGCTTTCCCGCGCCAAGTTTGAATACTGCGCCGGCATATACCGAGCGCAGTACACTCGTGTATAGTCGGGCAGGCTCGGCTACTGTCGCGCTCACGTCCTGTACGTCCAGGACGTGAGCGCGAGAGGAGCCGAGCCTGCCCGACTATACACGAGTGTACTGCGCTCGGTATATGCCGGCGCAGTATTCAAACTCGGCGTGGGAAAGCGGGTATCGGCGTATATCGCGCACCCACGATTTTGCCCTAATTTTCAGGGCAAAAAAGTGTGCGGTATACGCCAATAAATACGGTATATCTATAAACATTAATTTCCCATTAGGCAGAACAGTGCATGTCATTACAACCTAAGTGTAACGGCCTTCCCTCAGCTCTTTGTAGATGTGTCTTTGTACTGCTGCCAACAAAAAAACATAAATCAATATCTGAGCATGTGCTGTAAACAAGTCTGCTGCATTCGCCTTGTGTGTTTCTTTTAAAGGACGTGCCTATGCAAACTGGTTAAACCAGAGCGCCTGTGACAGCAGACTGAAGCTCCATATATAACGAGGCGGGAGGCACAGGTAACCACACAGTGCAGGTGCTGTGTGACTGGAGGGCTGCCAGGTCTGGAGATCCCCACTATAATGACGTCATCTATGGAGAAGGATGAATACTGAACACTGAAAGCAACATGCCTGGCTGCTGCTCCAGACACAAGGGAACCTGGGATGAGCTGTCACTATCTCTCCCATGAAGAATCTCAGAGACTGGGGACAAGTCAGAGCAACAGTGCTGCTTCTCATACTATGCCTTCTACAGCTGATCCCTCACAGTAAGTCTATGTTCTCTGCCTGTGTGTGCACAATGAGGAGGTTGGCACCTATAGAGGGGCGAACGATCGCTTGTATAGCATTTGCAACAGCTTTGTCTTCAGTTACGGGGACAACCCCAGGAATATTTTCCCTAGAAATGTCCCTTATCTGAATGAATCTGGTTTAGGGTTTCTTCCCCATTAATTTAATGTGATCTTGGCTTCCCGTGTTTAATGATTAAGGTGATTGAAACTGTATTAGTGCACTTGCAACAATCATGACAGTATTGTGACAACCATGACAGCATTGTTACAGTTTCATGGCAATCAAGACAGTTTCCTGACAGTTCCATGACAGTATGTTGACAGTTAAGACAGTTTCCTTACAGTTCCTGCACAGTATCATTACAACCGTGACAGTATTATGATCATTTCATGATAATATGACAATCGTGACAGTTCAATGACAGTATTTTGACAATTAAGACAGTTTCCTGACCGTTCCTTGACAGTACCTATCATGACAGTTCATGACAGTATTATAACAATTCCATGACAATCATGACAGTATTATAACAATTCCTTGATCTATCATGACAGTATCATGACAATCATGACAGTTCCTTGATCTATCATGACAGTATTATAACAATTCCATGACAAATATGACAGTATCGTGACAATCATTACAGTATTATAACAATTCCTTGATCTATCATGACAGTATCGTGACAATCATGACAGTTCCTTGATCTATCATGACAGTATTACAACAATTCCATGACAATCATGACAGTATCGTGACAATCATGACAGTATTATTGCAATCATTTTTACTCAATTTGTTTTTATTAAATTTTCATTGACAGAGAATAAGGTACAAACATAGAAAAAGAAGTAAAAGATAAAAGGGGAGAATACAAAAATCCTTCAGTATCCATATCTCCTCTTCCTTAAAGGGGTTGTAAAGGTACAATTGTGTTTCCTAAATATCTTCCTTTACCTTAGTGCAGTCCTCCTTCACTTACCTCATCCTTCCATTTTGCTTTTAAAAGGCGTTATTTCTCCTGAGAAATCATCACTTCCTGTTCATCTGTGTGTAACTCCACACAGTAATGCGAGGCTTTCTCCCTGGTGTGGAGTGTCCTGCTCGCCCCCTCCCTTGGACTACGGGAGAGTCAGAACACCCACTAACACACAGCTCCTTTCTCTATCTGCAACATAGAGAGCGTCCTGACTCTCCTTTAGGGAGGGGGCGATCACGACACTCCACACCAGGGAGAAAGCCTTGCATTACTGTGTGGAGTTACAGACAGAAGAACAGGAAGTGAGGATTTCTCAGAAGAAATAAGGACATTTAAAAGCAAAATGGAAGGATGAGGTAAGTAAAGGAGGACTGCACTAAGGTAAAGGAAGCTATTTAGGGGAAAAAAATGTAACCTTTACAACCCCTTTAAACATGGCCATGTATAAAGTCTAGTCATACGTATTTCTATACATGCCTATATATCTTTCCTCCTTATCCTATATAAATACTAACATCATCATTTGTTTTTATTAAACAGAAAGGGGGGGGGGCAATAGGAGAGGCATATCCAAATAGTGGGCTTATTTCACTTTACCAACCCTAATCAAATTCACAGATACAAAGCTTCACGTTAAGGTCCTAAAATCATCTGATTCCATATATATAATTCAGGGGGTCCACCTTACAGTATCATTACAATCATGGCAGTATTATGACAGTTTCATGACAATATCATGACAATCATGACAGTACCTCGACAGTATTGTGGCAATCATGACCATCCCTTGACAGTATCCTGGAAATCATGACAGTTCCTTGATAGTATCCTGGCAATCATGACAGTTCCTTGATAGTATCCTGGCAATCATGACAGTTCCTTGATAGTATCCTGGCAATCATGACAGTTCCTTGATAGTATCCTGGCAATCATAACAGTTCCTTGACAAAATTCTATGATTAAGCACCAAACTTAGGTGTGAAACGCGTTAGCTGCTTGCATTTCCCCCCTTTTGTACAGTATAGACTGAATGTTATGTGCTGGATTTTACTATAATAAAGTTGTTGCATTGGAGTGCGGCTGTCCAGGTCTATCCTTCTGTTTCTAGTTTTTTGACAGTATCATGGCAATCATGACAGTTCCATGACAGTATTTTGGCAATCATGACAGTTCCATGACAGTATTTTGGCAATCATGACAGTTCCATGATAGTATTTTGGCAATCATGACAGTTCCATAACAGTTTCATGGCAATCATGACAGTTCCATAACAGTTTCATGGCAATCATGATAGTTCTTTGACAGTGTCGTGGCAATCATGATAGTTCTTTGACAGTGTCGTGGCAATCATGTCAGTTCCTTGACAGTGCTATGATTAAGCACCAAACTTATGCCGCGTACACACGACCGTTTTTCATGACGTGAAAAATGATTTTTTTTTTTAATGGTCATTAAAAACGATCGTGTGTGGTCTCCAGAGCATTTTTCTCAATGTGAAAAATGGCCATTAAAAATTTAAAACATGCACTAATTTTTATTGTCGTTTTTCAAGTTGTGAAAAACGGTCGTGTGTAGGCTTTAACAACGGGAAAAAAACGTGCATGCTCAGAAGCAAGTTATGAGAAGGGAGCACTCGTTCTGGTAAAACTAGCATTTGTAGCTGTAACAGACTGAAAAGCACGAAGACTGAAAAGCGCGAATCGTCTCAAACTTTTACTAACACAAAATCAGCAAAATCAGCCCAAAGGGTGGCGCCATCTAAATGGAACTTCCCCTTTACAGTGCCGTCGTACGCCACCACGCTTTGCTCAAGCATTTTTTTTTTTCACGATCGTGTGTATGCAAGGCAGGCTTGACAAGAATCACGTTGAAAAAAACAAAGTTTTTTCTAGGACATTAAAAATGGTCGTGTTTACGCGGCTTTAGGTGTGAAACGCGTTGGCTGCTTGCATTGAACCCCATTTTGTACAGTATGGACTGAATGTTATGTGCTGGATTTTACCATAATAAAGTTGTTGCATTGGAGTGCAGCTGTCCAGGTCTATTCTTCTGTCTCTAGTTCCTTGACAGTATTATGGCAATCATGACAGTTCCAGAACAGTATCATAGCAATCATGACAGTTCCATGACAGTATTTTGGCAATCATGACAGTTCCAGAACAGTGTCATGCCAATCATGACAGTTCCAGAACAGTATCATAGCAATCATGACAGTTCCATGACAGTATTTTGGCAATCATGACAGTTCCAGAACAGTGTCATGCCAATCATGACAGTTCCAGAACAGTATCATAGCAATCATGGCAGTACCTTGACAGTATATTGACAGTTCCTTGACAGTATGGTGGCGATCGTGGCAGTTGCTTGACAGTATGGTAGCAATCATGGCAGTTCCTTGACAGTATGGTAGCAATCATGGCAGTTCCTATTGCATATGACCTGTGTTTGAGAAAAGCTCCAATTCTCTAAAGCTGTCCACACATGTTGAAGTCTAATTGTACAGTCTAAGTTAAGATAGCAAAACACTGGAGACCATTGCTGATAAAAGCAATACAATATATGAGTCCTAATGGTTAACCAGTAAATCCTAAATGTTTGATGCGTGCCATACCCTCTAGCATAGGTGTGCGCAGCCTATTGCATTAGGGTGTGCACCCTAAAGCTCCAACACATATGTGTTGGACATATTTACTGGCCTCCTCCCCACTCTCCATCCTGAAAAAAATGGGAGGAAGGGGGAGCCAGGGAGCACAAAGGGGGACCTGGAAAGCAGAAAGAAGAGGAACAGGGACAGGAGGGGTGGCATATATTGGTACCGATCCCCTGTTTTTTACTCCTGTGGAAGCTGTATGTCGACGAGAGGAGGAGAAGCTAGCTTTCAGCTGCTGCAGGAGGAAAATGCAGATCGGTTCCACTAAATTCCATCCCCGCTGCTTTTCCTGTCCCGGTTCTGAGGGTCGGCAAGGAAGGATTGCGATCCAATGGCGAGCAGGTGACAGGTTGCCAACCCCAGGATTAGGGTGTGCCCAGGCACACCTGGCACACCCCTTGCGCACACCTATGCCCTCTAGGAGTATTGTTGGGTCTCCACCTTTAAACATCTCATACATGAAGGAATGCATGTTTAAATATATTAGAAGCATATCATTTTGAAAAAAAATGTAATTCATTTATTACATATTTTGATGATCGTTGTATCATATGATTTGAATATATATATTTAATATTTTGATCAGCATTGTGTTATTTTTTTTTTTTTTATATATATTTATTACATGCATTTTGTTGGGTCTGAGACGCTTATACACACGATAATTTTTCGGCATGAAAAAAACGTTGTTTTTAAAAAACATCATTTAAAATGATCGTGTGTTTCAGTTTCTGAAAAACTACAATTTTTTTTTTTCGAACATGCTGCATTTTTTAACGTCGTTTTAAAAAATGTTGTTTTTTCGGGTTGTAAAAAATGATCTTGTGTGGGCTAAACCCGCGCATGCTCAGAAGCAAGTTATGAGACGGGAGCGCTCGTTCTGGTAAAACTACCGTTCATAATGGAGTAAGCACATTCATCACGCTGTAACAGACAGAAAAGCGCGAATCGTCTTTTACTAACACGGAATCAGCTAAAGCAGCCCAAAGGCGAAGAGAACTTCCCCTTTAGAGTGCCGTTGTACGTGTTGTACGTCACCGCGCTTTGTTCATCATTTTTTTAAAACTATGCTGTGTGGGCAACGTCGTTTTTAATGATGAAGTTGGAAAAACTTCGTTTTTTGGACATGCTGAAAAACAACGTTTTCTTTCATGCCGAAAAATGATCGTGTGTACGCGGCCTTATTATTAGGAGATCTCAAAATCCTCTGGTTTCTTTAAAGCGTATCACAAAGAAATTATCAGAGCACCAACCAATCAGCTAAAAAATGTCCATTAACATTTTATGTTGGTGACCATGTGACAACAGGAAGAGCAGCAATAGCCAGACAACAGACAACTCATTACAGGACCAAAGAAATCCACATTCATCAGGGCTTAATCATGTCAACATTTCTCTGATAGAATCTACTATAGGGCAATCTCTTTCAGTAGAAGTAAGCATGAAGCCTCATTTGGCTTGTATTCAAGATTCTGGTATTTTTTAAAGGGCATGCCATCTGACATGAAGGATGGGTTCTGATAGCATCTTACAGAAAAATAAACTTACAAAGCCTAGGCATCAGATTCACTGGGGTTTAATCGAGTAGAGAAGGCTCATATCGTAAAGTAAATGGTTGTTGATCATTGTGGATAAGGAGATGCTGTGTTCATTTCATCCATCTCTAATCATGGGCAAGCTAAAATCTTGCTTTTCAGTTTCCCTTGCACATGTTTGGGTATTCAAAGTGAACATAGCTTCACCTTTGTTAAGCTAAGCAAACATTTACTTAGCAAAATCCTATATAATCCTTTAGTAAACCTGCCCTAATGTGATATGAGAGGATGAGATGTCATTGGGAAAGGAAAAGAGGGATAATTGCTACAAATGGTACACAGACAGTAAAAATAAGCCTGGCAGAGGTTTTAGCCATTCCCTAGTCCAGGCATCACTAAATGGCGGACCACGGTCCGGATTCGGACCAAGCCACTGTCCCATCTGGACCCAGGGGGCAGAAAGGACTACTGGGGGCTGATGTAAAGGGGCGGGGCACACAACTGTGAAGGGGGATGATGTAAAGGGACAGAGAGCCCTACTGTGGGTGTGTGTGTGTGGGGGGGGGGGTTATGTAAAGGGAAAGAGAGCACTACTGTATGGGCTGTGGGGGGTCAGTGTTAAGGGGGGAGATATGTGAAGGGCAAAAGACATTACTGGGGAGGGCAGAGAACATTACTGTGGGGGTTGATGTGAGAGGGGCTGAGGACACTGCTGTGGGGGGAGGGGGAAATTTTAGAGGGGGCAAAGGACATTGCTGGGAGGGTGATTTGAAAGGGGCACAGGACACTGCTGTGGGGGACAATGCTGTAGGGAGGTGGTGTGAAGGGGGTCCAAAACACTCCAGAGGACACTGATGTAATAACAGGATTGTGATACACACTGATGGGGGCTGTGATGGGAAGGACCCGAGTCATTGGACAAACATGCGATTCGGACCTCTGCTGGAAGAAAATTTTACTGATCGGGCCTCCGTGAATTTTAATGCAATACCACTGCCCTAGTCTATCCAAAAGTAAAAAAAAAGTAGCCTGGATCAGACAATCAATCATACCTTCCTATGGGACTCTTAACCTGCTAATACAAATCTAGACCAGGAAAGAGTTTACATATGATGGAGCTGACAGCCAATGGAATCAACCAGTGCATCAATCAGTCAAAAACTATAAGCTCCAACACACTGGGACTTGATACCAGCCGCAAACTGATACTAAAAAGGTTGATCTTCAATCATACATGTTACAACTGTAGATACTGTCCTACTGGGACCTATAGTTCCCACGAGTAGAGGAACTGGCAACTCTATCAGTGGAGGCTGAACGCAGTGGGTGTCAGCTGTTCTTCAACTTTCATGGAATTAAAATGGGAAGCCTGCTGGAACTTGTGGTTCTACAGCGGTAGATATAGGTATCTGGTAACTCAAACCTCAGCAGCAAGAATTCATGGAATAGCTTGGAGTGCATTTGATTGCATTGCCTTGATAATGCCTAGTGCATAACACTTAGGGGAATATGTGAATGATGCACCAATAAATGATTAAAGCGGAGGTTCCGCCACCAATCGTTTTTTTTTTTTTTTGGTGTGCATACAATGGGGATTTCAATTACAATTAGGTACTCACTTGTTCGATGACAAAAAACATCCCCCGTCCGTTTCCGTTGCAAAGATAAACTTTTAAAAACCGATCAAGGCATTTCCCATTTTGCTTGTGGGCATTGTGAAGCCCAGAAGCACTGACTTCCTTAACATGGTGGAAGTTGATACGCCCTCGTCACGTGACCGGTTTGAGGCGTCACGTGACTCGAGAAATCTCAGGAGATATCCCTGGACGGCATTCCGCATTGTCTCCTGGGAAGCGTGACACTTAGGCCCCGTACACACGAGAGGATCTATCCGCTGGAATTGATCTGCGGATCAGTTCCAGCGGATAGATCCGCTGGTGTGTACAACCCAGCGGATCTTTTTCCGCTGATTTTTTTCGGGCCGACTGATTTCCAGCAGATAAAAATTTCTTAGCATGCTAAGAAATCTATCCGCTGGAATCGGCTTCAGCGGATCGATCCGGTGGTCTGTACAGACTCACCGGATCGATCCGTCCGATTCCCTCCCTCGCATGCGTCATAATGATTCGACGCATGCGTGGGTATCCTTATATGACAGCGTCGCGCACGTCGCCGCGTCATCATCGCGGCGACGGCGCGACACGTCATCGCGATGGGATTTCGGCGCGGATTTCGATCCGATGGTGAGTACACTCCATCGGATCCAAATCCGCGGAAATCCTCGAGAGGATTTATCCGTGGATACGGTCCGGCGGACCGTATCCGCGGATCAATCCTCTCGTCTGTACCCGGCATGAGCTTCCAGTAAACACTGCGGCGCCGGGGAAAAGAGTAGCCACGCCTACTCCCACGGGAGAAAAAAACGGAAGTCGAACTTCAATCAGCAATTACAAGGTATTTAAATGAGAAAAACAAAATTCACTTGGCATATGTATATGTATGTGGTGAGCAGATCAGGATAAGATAGTGTTGTTACTTAGGGTGAACCTCCGCTTTAACATAAAAAATTTAATAAATGGGTTATCTGAATATGCATCAGTTTATTGGGTGTATACATAAGCTGGACATTTGCAAAAATGTGCGTAAAACAAATCTTTTTGTGATAGAGGTCCATAGACTGCCATTGCTGATCACCTTAAAGGCCAGCTGTCTCTTTGTCATGCTGATTCTCTGTCTTCAATGCTTTCTAGGTTATTGATCTAGAATAGATCAAGCGTTCAACTTGTAAAGTCAAAGCACGGTCATGACAACCAGTCAGCTAGCATTTCCGGTAGGAGTCAGTATGCTGTATCAGGGGTTTTTCCTCCCTTTGGGTAGACTAAGGCCGTGTACACACGATCGGATTTCTGATGGAATAAAATCAAATGAATTTTTTCGTTGGAAATCTGATGAAGCTGTCTTTTATCAGTCTTGCATACACACTATCAGACTAAATTCCAACCGTGCCAAAACGCGGTGACGTAAAACACTACGACGAGCCGAAAAAAATGAAGTTCAATGCTTCCGAGCATGTGTCGACTTGATTCTGAGCATGCATGGATTTTTCTCCGATGGAGTTCCACACAGACGATCGGAATTTCCTATCGTTTTTTTATCCATCGGACAGATGTAAAAAAAATTCTATTTTTTTACACCGATGGAAAAAAGACCGATGGGGCCCACACAAGATCGGTTTGTCTGATGAAAAAAGTCCATCGGATTGAAACCTGGCTTCATGAATCCGACACTGTTTCTCCTGCTTCCCTCCCCCATGGCGGTCCTTTCTGGACTCACTTCCCAAGACCCAATGGACAGAAGGGAGGGGGAGTGGGAATCCTTCTAGTCCCACATAGGGTACTTCACCCACCTCCCTCACTGTCACTCTCCTCATTTGAGGCACATTGCATTCTTCTTTTCTTTCCAGTTTCTCTAAGAATAGTTGTGATCTACCAGCCACCTTGACCCGTAACAGCCTTTCCTGAAGACTTTTCCACCTATCTACCCTGCTTTCTCTATTCTGAAATTCCCACAATCATTCTCGATGACTTCAACATCCCTGTTAATGCTAACATTCCTGCTACTTCCAAACTCCTTGAATATCTGGTATACAACCAACTGAGTGTTCACCTTGCCAGTGGCGGCTGGTGCTCAAAATTTTTTGGGGGGCTTAAACGAAAAAAGAAAAAAAATGCAGCCACTGTGCCATGCCTTTAAATGCAGTCACCGTGCCATGACATCAAACGCAGCCACTGTGGCATCAATTGTCACCACTGTGCCATGCCATCAAACGCAGCCACTGTGCCATCAATTGTCACCACTGTGCCATGCCATCAAACGCAGCCACTGTGCCATCAATTATTACCACTGTGTCATGCCATCAAATTCAGTCACTATGCCATCAATTCACACCACTGTGCCATGCCATCAAACGCAGTCACTGTGCCATGCCATCAAATGCAGCCACTGTGCCATGCCATCAAATGCAGTCACTGTGCCGTGCCATCAAACACAGCCACTGTGCCATCAGTTGTCACTACTGTGCCATGCCATCAAACGCAGCCACTGTGCCCCTCAATTGTCGCCACTGTGTCAATCGTCACCACTGTGCCCTTTAATTGTAGCCACTGTGCCCATTGTTGCCACTGTGCATGTCACTGTGCCCTTTAATTGTTGCCACTGTGCCCATTGTCACCACTGTGCCCATTGATGCCACTGTGCCCTTTGTCGCCACTGTGCCCATTGATGCCACTGTGCCCTTTGTCTCCTCTGTGCCCATTGTCGCCGCTGTGCCCTGTAAAATGCACTTACCTTTCTCCTTCCATAACCCTCGATGTCTTCTCCCGCCTTGGTGACGCTTCAGCCAATCAGGTTACCGATAACCAAAATCGGTGAACCTGATTGGCTGAGACGGCCGTCAGTCTTATCCAAGGTACGCACCCCCCGTACGTTCCGAGGATAAGCTTCCAGGAGACGAGGGCTGTACTCGGAAAGCCTATCAGAGCCGCTGGCTCTGATAGGCACTTCCGCACAGCCAACCAGCTGCAGTTATTCAGGTGGTCGGCGCTCAAGTTCCGGCCATCTGAATTAGACCAGCGGCAGCTGGCAACAATAACATACATTCATGCAATGCATGAATGTATGTTATTTCAGTGGCTGTGCGGAGCCACTAGAGGGGGCCGCACTCCAGCGCCTTCTATAGACGGACCGCCACTGCACCTTGCCAAGAATAACCTTCTTGGTCCCTTCAAGTCAGTATGTCGCACTCAAAACTTCACAGAAACTGCTCTCCTAAAACTCACAAATGATCCACTAACAGCTAAATCCAATGGACACTATTCTGTACTCCTACTCCTGCACCTCTCTCCTGCCTTTAACACAGTGGACCACCCCCTATTCCTCAAAAAACTCAACGCCTTTGGTCTCCATGATGATTTTGAACTCTCCTTTCGGTCCCCAAATACAATTACTGTATAAATATTGCCGCCTCAACCTTTGCATCATCTACATCATTAACCTAGTCTCAAAATACCAACCAAATCGATCTCTACGTTCCTCCCAAGACCTCCTGCTCTCTAGCCTCCTTGTCACCTAATCCCATGCTCACCTCTAGAACTTTTCCCATGCCTCTCCCATCCTCTAGAACTCCCTACCTTAATCTGTCTGACTATATTCTACTCTGCTTGCTTTTAGACTATCCTGGAAATCCCTTCTCTTCAGAGAAGCCTATTTTGCCCCCACCTGACAACTGTACAATTATTTTCTCCATCAGCTCATCCCCCACAGTTATTACCTTTTGTATCACTTGACCCTCCCTCTTAGATTGTAAGCTCTTATGCCACGTACACACACGATTCGAATATTGTACGAAAAATGTCATCCGAGGAAGAATCGTCCGATAATCGGATCGTTAGTACAGGGCTGGACGAGCCGATCATTTTAGTTTATCCGATATTATTTTATCGGACATGCTCGAAAATTTTCCTCGTACGATCTGGTATCGTACGAGGAAAATTTTCGTGCATGTCCGATAAAATAATTTTCGTTTGGTCAGTACAGTTGTCGTCTGAAAATACTACACAAATACATTACAACACATGACTTTACTTCCGATTTTTTTTTTCTGTCATACGAGAAATTTTGTGACTTTAGTAACCTATTCAATTTCTACTTGTGACTAGTAAACGAAAAAAGTTTTCGGATCGTGTGTACGTGGCATAAGGCTGCATTCACACCTGAGCGTAGCGTTTTCTGTGTTTTTTGCAGCGTTTTTTACTGCGTTTTGCTGTGATTTTTTGCAGGGTGGCGTTTTTTTACCCTAATTTTGGACAGGTCTAGGGTCACCAATGTTAAAAGCCGAAAAACGCCCAAATCTGCCTAAAAAAAAGTCCCAGGACTTGTTTGAGCTTCAGGCGTTTTGGAACTTCTGGCTTCAGGCGTTTTGTAGTGGAGATGTGAACCATCTCCATAGAGAATAATAGATTTTTTCCCTTCCAGCGATTTGTAGCTTGAGGCTTCAAGCTACAAAACGCTCAGGTGTGAATGGGGTCTAAGGCCTCGTACACACGACCAGACATGTCCGATGAAAACGGTCCGCGGACCGTTTTCATCGGACATGTCTGCTGGGAGATTTTGGTCTGATGTGTGTACACACCATCAGACCAAATTCCCCGCGGACAGAAAACGCGGTGACGTGGCGGCGACGATGATGATGCGGCGACGTGCGCAAACCCGGAGGTTCAATGCTTCCACGCATGCGTCGATTCACTTTGACGCATGCGCAAGATTTCGGGCCAGCGGACATGTCCTGATTCGTACTGACCATCGGACATGTCCGACGGACAGGCTTCCAGCGGACAAGTTTCTTAGCATGCTAAGAAACTTTTGTCTGCTGGAAACCTGTCTGCTAGGCCAGAAAACTGTCCATTAGGCCCTACACACGGTCGGACATGTCCGCGGAAACTGGTCCGACGGACCAGTTTCAGCGGACATGTTCGGTCGTGTGTACAAGGCCTATGGAGCAGGGCCCTCTGATTCCTCCTGTATTTAATTGCATTGTAACTGTCTGACCTCATGCTGTATAAAAATCATAATAATATATGTTAGTTTATCTTTATTCATATTGGAATATCAATATTGTTTTGGTAATCTAGAATAAGATATAAATTCCAAAATATTTATTTTGGATTAGTGTGGGGGAAGTTAGTGCCTCTGTCTTATTCTTCTTTGGGAAGATTTCCCGCCTGTATTATTTGAGCCACTGGGCTTTATTTTCTGATTTAGCACAAATGCTGTCTACATTATCTTCCTGCTAATTGGACAAAGCTAGTTATGCTGATTTGTTGTCCATTGATTAGGCTTAGGACAGAGAGGGGAAACCTGGAAGTCAATTGGTTGAACCAGTATACAGTATGTATGTATGAATATATATATATATATATATATATATATATATACACACACAATATATATATATATATATATATATATATATATATATATATACACACATACATACATACAGCCCTCAAGTTTCCACTTGCCTGCTTTGAAAATATTTTTTTGTAACTTAATCCTGCATAAAACATTAACAGTGTAATTTCATGAGATAATTTACAAGGGCGTGTTTAGGGGCGGAGTTGGGGGCGGTGCAGGGTATGGGTTGGGTGGGGCAACTGGTGACGAGTAACCCTTAAAGCCGCGTACACACGATCAGTCCATCAGACCGCTCTCATCGGTTAACCGATGAAGCTGACTAATGGTCCGTCGCGCCTACACACCATCAGTTAAAAAAACGATCATTTTTCCCGGGATTTTGCAGAGTGAGGGGATGTGCAAAATCTGACTTGCATCTTAGTCCGAACTTCTGGGAAAATCAGTAAGCCAGAACACCTTCAGGAGAGAATTTATTCCAACTGGTTCTTTGCAGTCACTTAAAGAGTAGAAATGAGTTCATCTGGGGGGTCTCTGATCTAATACATCAGCCTGGTTCCTGTTCATGACCTGCCTATTTGATTTGCTTTATTGACCATCTGTTAACTCAGTGGTCCATATATGAAGGTGAGAGTAGCCATCTACAACGGTGGAGGGATCACTTCAAAATTTTGGTGGATTGTCACGTGGTGGAGATTTATTTTCATTTAATTCACTCATCTTCTGACACTTATGGACTTTTGGACTGTTTGTTTGAATTGTATTTAATTTTTAATATATATATATATATTTTTTTTTTTTTTTTTTTTTCTGCATATTCATATTCACACTTATGGTATTGGTGTTTGAGTATACCAGTATCATTTATATATTTGAGTTTTGCGCTGCACTTTTTCTATTTTATTTTTTACTTGCTTAGGATTTTTGCGAATTTCCCTTAGTGTTCAGCTGGCATTACCAGTGATCTGAACCCTGGGGGTCTGTATCACATAAATACACTTTTAATATCATAAATTTTTTGATCTATATATTTGCGCTGATTGCACCTTGTTTTTTATATAAAAAAACGATCGTGTCAGAACGCGGTGACGTAAAACACAACGACGTGCTGGAAAAAACGTTGTTCAATGCTTCCAAGCATGCGTCTACTTGATTCTGAGCATGCGTGGAGTTAAATTTAAAGCAAGTTGGCTTTTTTTTAACCAATGGTTAAATAACCTATGGGGCCCACACACGATCGGTCTTGACCGATGAAAATGGTCCATCAGACCGTTGTCCTCTGTTTAACATATCGTGTGTAAGAGGCCTTAGACCTGGCTAGTAGTTCAGGACTTGACATTTTGAGCCCTGCACTAACCCAATTTTAAAGCGTGACAATTTTTTTTGTAAATAATAAAAGATGAAGTTACGCTAAGTAAATAGTTACCAAACATGTCACGCTTTAAAATTGTGCATTACTCCTCCCTAAGCTACTTTACGCCTTTTGGCATGCCCCGCTATACATCCCCCCCCGTATTTTTAAATCCATGGAATCCATTATCAACTCATTTATATGGGGCTCCTCCAGACACAAACTGCCGTGGCGGGTCCTGAAGTGCCCCTCCAGTCAAGGCAGCGCCTCGGTCCCCGATCTTTTCCTCTATTATGTGGCATCTCAGCTCTCCCACTTTTACTATATTAACCACTCGGACAGGGGGCGCTACCTGGCCATGGTGTGCTCAAAGGCCCCTGGCCCGGTCTCGCACCCCTTCCAGATTCTCTTCTGTGTGCCCCGCGGCTTTCAACGGTCAGGCGACAGGAGTCAAACACTCTTCCACCATCGCAAAATATGGCAAACCGCCCTATCGGTCGGCGAGGCACCATCCCCGCACTCTCACACTCCCCTTTGGGATAACCCTCTCTTGCCCGAGCTGGCTACGGTCCCAGACCGTGGCCTCTGGGTTAGGAGCGGAATTATCTACCTCACACAGGTTGTCGCTAACGGTTCGGTCAAGACCTTTCAGTCCCTTAAAGACACCCACTCTCTACCAAACCATATGCTCTTTAGGTATCTCCAACTCCGCCATGCTCTTTCCACCCAATTTGGCACTGATATCCCAGTACTAGAGATCCCGCTGCCTGTCGACATTGTGCTGGGTTCGGACCCCAAGAAACTTATCTCACAACTCTACTTATATCTCCTCGCACCCTCGGCGGCTGCCACTCTTCAGCGGACAAAGTCCCGCTGGGAGCCCATGCTGGGGGCGGTGTCGGCGGAGGACTGGGACGAAGTTCTCGCGAATTGTAGATTAGTTTCCCCCAAAATCTCCGACCGCCTTACCCAACTATATATCCTACACCAGTCGTACTTAACCCCGTACCGCATCTCGAAATATAGACCGGGTAGCAATCCCAACTGCCCGGGTTGTGACTTTCCCAACGCCTCCTTTTACCACCTCATCTGGGACTGTCCCTGTGTGCAAGGGTTTTGGACCCAGGTGGTCCAATTTCTCCACGACCGAATGGGTTCCCCGCTCTCCCTAAGCCCCCGTCAATGTTTACTAGGTCTCTTTTCGCTGTCTGAGGCCGAGAAATATCTTAATGTCTTCTTGCAAGAGACACTTTTCCTGGCCAGGCTTCAGATAGCGAAAACGTGGATGCGGGGCCCCCCCCCCTACCCTTCAGCAATGGATTAGAGCTGTAAATGCTCCTTTGCCCTACAAAAAGCTTCTGTATGTTCATAGGGGCTGTCCCGACAAATACCATAAGGTTTGGGATAGATGGCTGGGGGAAGCCTCCACCTGTGTTGCCCCAGAGGAATAAAGCTCCGTACTACCTACCTCTCCATGCCTCTAGGATCCGACTTGTATGCTAGCTATGACCCCGGTTGTGTTATTGCATTTGCACGGATGATTAGCCCTTTATTTTAATATTCTACTGTATCCAGACGATTGATAATTGGCATTGTACTTCATCCTTGCTTGTGGTGCATGTTGCACCGTTTTTATACCTCTTTTTTTTGTAACACGTTTATAGTATGCTCAATAAACGACGTTTTGATTTAAAAAAAAATTGTGCATTACTGTGCAACGGCGACAAAAGACGTAAATGTTATTACCCATAGGCTACGCTTTAATAGCCTTTAAAGTTTGAAAATTAAGATTTACAGATGAGGACTAGTTCTAGAATTACTGCCCATCATCAGATGTGTGGGCGATCGCTGTTTGCGCGCGTGCAGGACCGACATGTGCGTTCACCTGTGCCAAATTGTTAATTTATTCTCTCTTTTTTATTTTTACACTGTTGCTTTAACTATTTATTTATTTATATCACTTTTATTGCTGTCAGTGGCGTCTCCAGCTTTCATATTTAGGGGGGGCACATGGGGGGACAGGGACAAAAGTAGGGGGGCCAACTATAAAATGCAATTATATATATATATCCTGGGGCCCTTTACTACGATCCCACTATGGGCCCTTTCACATGTTCTGCAGTGAGCTCCCTTCCTACTATACTGGGGCCCCCCAGGGTGGCAGAAAACAAGAGATATATGTCACCAGCACACCAATAAAATATAAGGGTCCAAAGCAGTGGGAGAACTATCAGGGTTGCAAAGGTTGTCTTACCACCGGGCCCTGGTGTTCTGCCACAGTGGGGATCCCCAGCTGTCCTGTCCCTGCTATTTACAGCGCTGGTCTGGCATCTGTCTCCTTGGCAGCGATTGCAGTCTATTAGGACCTAGTGCTGGTGACATTATGGGTGCATGCAGGGGAAGGCTGGCACTATTTATAGAGAGCCGAGCCCCCAGCTGGTCACCTAGCAGCAGTAATGCTGTATAACCTTCTCTGTTGACATGCTGATTGGCATGTGATCCAGGTGATGCTCCCAGTCAGATCTAATAAACACAGTTTTTTTTAGCATCAAGAGTACAACCACATAAATATAATCAACCGTATGATCAGCAGCCATGTGGGCTCTATGCCTGTAAAGTGTGGGCTTTGATCAATAAAATCTCTGATATTTATGACTAGGATTTGACTGGGAGCATCACCTGGATTGCATCCTGATCAGCATGTCAGAGAAGGGTCCACTACTGCTAAGCAACCTGCAGGGAGCTCAACTGTCTACAACCAATAGAGATGGGCTCGGGTGTGTTTGAAATCCCACATGCCCGATCACACCAGGAAGCCGACACTCCACACTGCTAATCAATGTATGGGCTGCCTAAGAGCTAAGACCAGCCATAGACAGTTTAAATCTCAGCAGAAACTGGCTGAGATTTGAACCATTAATGAGCAGATTCTCTTATAATTATCACTAGTGGTTGCTGTATAGCCACTAGTGATAATCACTGTTTGTCGGGAGAATATAATTGCTGGGCAGGAGGGATATTCCCCTGTCACCACTGTCTGTGTTGATGGGGGAATCATGCAAGTTTCTTTCCTGCAATCTGTGGATGCAGGAAAGAATTTGCACCGTATATTATCTGCCTAACTGAAAGTGAAAGTAAATTGTGAATGTTTTGAAAGAACAGGAGAGGGGAGGGAGACAGATGGGGGGGGGAGAAGGGATGGAGATAATGTAGTTCAGTGATTACAGTGTACTGCAGTCTGCAGTGCACACACTTAAACACGGTCCAGGCTAGAATATCTGGTTGTGTGAGCGCTCTCGTATTATGCAGTGTCGGCGAGCACAGGGAGGGGGAGGAATCCCCTGCAGAGCTGACTGGGGACGCTCTCCCTCTCGGGGAGCAAAATACAAAAATTGCAAAAAAAAAAAAAAATTTTTTTTTTTTTTTTTTTTGGGGGGGCACATGGTGGGGCACAGCATGATGTTGGGGGGGTCAGGGCCCCCTCTGGTCCCCCCCTAGGGACGCCTCTGATTGCTGTCAAGGAATGTAAACATCTCCATATGTAGTGGACACTGCAGTAGGGGGGGCATGATAGGAAGAGGGGCAAGAAGGACACTAAAGGGGGCAGGAGGACAATACTGTGTGGGGCAGTGTTGCCAACCGTGCGTTAATTTATGGGCAGCCTGTAAAAAATATGGCTGTCAGCAGCCCCTGACTACCTCCTGTACTACGTCCACAGTCCCTGACCACCTCCCGTACAATGTCGGCAGCCCCTGACCACCTCCCATACAATGTCGGCAGCCCCTGACCACCTCCCATACAATGTCGGCAGCCCCTGACCACCTCCCATACAATGTCCGCAGCCCCTAACCACCTCCCATACAATGTCCGCAGCCCCTGACCACCTCCCATACAATGTCTGCAGACTCTGACCACCTCCCATACAATGTCCGCAGCCCCTGACCACCTCCCATACAATGTCCGCAGACTCTGACCACCTCCCATACAATGTCCGCAGACTCTGACCACCTCCCATACAATGTCCGCAGACTCTGACCACCTCCTGTACAATGTCCGCTGCCCCTGACTATCTCCTGTACAATGTAGGAAGCCCCTGACCACCTCCCGTATAATGTCCGCAGCCTCTGACCACCTCCCGTACAATGTTCGCAGCCTCTGACCACCTTCCGTACAATGTCCGCAGCCTCTGACTATCTCCTGTACAATGTCCACAGCCTCTGACCATCTCTTGTCTTTTATCATGTCTGCAGTCGCTGTGGGGGAGTTTGGAGAGGAGTCAAGAGTGGGAGCGCCGCCGGGATGGGGGTCACGGGAGGAGTCAGACATGTGTGGACACTGGAGAGGAGACTTTAGGATAAAACCAGAGTCGCCAAGTTGGAGCCGTCTGACTGAGCCCTGCACGGTACATCTGAGAGGAGGTCAGTGACAGTGCCGTCAGTCCATTTTAAGGGATGTAAGGGGGCACTGATATAAAGGTTCCCCCCTTACCTTAGTGTATTCACTCCGCAGAAGGTGGTCTCTGGTCACCAGATTCCCCCCCACATCATGACCAGAGACCACCTTAGATCAGAGTTCCAAGCATTCCCTTTTACATCAGACTGCAGGATTCCCCCTTAGGCCCCGTACACACGACCGGTTTTCTCGGCAGAATCCAGCAAGAAACTCGATGGGAGACGTATTCTGCCGAGAAAATCGGTCGTGTGTACACTTTTCGCCAAGAAACCCGTCGGGAAACTCGTCGAGCCAAATAGAGAGCATGTTCTCTATTTCCTCGTTGGGCAATGGGAACATTTGGCTCGACGAGTTTTCTGACAGCCGAACAAGGAACTCGACGAGCAAAACGATGTGTTTTGCGCGTCGAGTTTCTCGGTCGTGTGCTAGGAGGAACTCTGCGGTCCCTGATGTACGTGGGAGCTCTGTTTTATAGGGTAATGCAGTGAACTCTGATATAAGGTGGTCTCTGGTCACCAGAGCTCGCCAATTACATCAGAGTTGCCCCTTAGATAATGATTCGCAGCATTCCCCTTTATGTCAGAGTTCCCTTTCACTGTAAGGGGGGAATCCTGCAGACTCTGATATATGGGGGAACTCTGTGCTGGCGTAAGTTTTATTAACCTGACCTTCATGTAAATGGCAAATTATGGTTTTTGACTTTTGTTTAAAACATTGCTAATAGCACTAGCTACATGTTTATAGTTTAAATATTGATATTTGTACTGTTTAGCACTGAAAACGGTCATTTTAGGTACTTTTTTGCAGTGTCAGTAAAAAATGCATTTCTGTCAGCAAATGTCATGATTTCTGCCAGCAAAAGAAATCGGTACTGTTTGTAAATTTTGGCATCCTGTCAGTAAATTTCACTGGTCACTGGTCTCGAACAATATTGCAGCAGATGCTGGAGAGAGATCATGCAGTCCATATAGCTTTATTCTTGACAATGTAGTGACAATAGGTAGACAAACAGTGTCCAATGCAATGACGCGCTGTATGCGACCGTCGGAAGGCTGTCAATCAAATAGGAACGCCCAGTCCCGTAGTCCATACCCGGAAGCCGCGGAGAACATCTATCTCTAAAACGGTAAGTACTGCATTGATTTTGAAAAAAAACACCCGATTCTGCTTCACATAATTAGCCTCAAACTAATGTTAAATATTAATTTTTTGGGTGAACCTCCACTTTAAGACCTGGACCATTATGCAGGTTAAGGACCTTGCCCCTTTTTGCGATTCGGGACTGCATCGCTTTAACTGACAATTGCGCGGTCGTGCGACAGGGCTACAAAACAAAACTGGCGTCCTTTTTTTCCCACAAATAGAGCTTTCTTTTGGTGGTATTTGATCACCTCTGCGATTTTTTTTTTTTGCGCTATAAACAAAAATAGAGCGTAAATTTTGAAAAAAATTCAATATTTTTTACTTTTTGCTATAATAAATATCCCCCAAAAATATATAAAAAAAAACATTTTTTTTCCCTCAGTTTAGGCCGATACGTATTCTTCTACCTATTGTTGGTAAAAAAAAAATCGTAAAAGCGTTTATTGATTGGTTTGCGCAAAATGTATAGCGTTTACAAAATAGGGTATAGTTTTATTGCATTTTTATTAATATTTTTTTTTTACTACTAATGGCGGCGATCAGCGATTTTTTTCGTGACTGGGACAATATGGCGGACACTTCGGACAATTTTGACACATTTTTGGGACCATTGTCATTTTCACAGCAAAAAGTGCTATAAAAATGCATTGTTTACTGTGAAAATGACAATTGCAGTTTAGAAGATAACCACTAGGGGGCGCTGTAGGGGTTAAGTGTGACCTCATATGTGTTTCTAACTGTAGGGAGTGGGGCGGGGCTGGACGTGTCAGGTCATTGATCGTCTTTTCCTATATCAGGGAACAGACGATCAATGACACTGTCACAATGAAGAACAGGGAAGGTGTGTTTACACACACCTCTCCCTGTTCTTCAGCTCCGGTGACCGATCGCGGGACACCGGCGGCGATCGGGTCCGCCAGTCCCGCGGGCGCGGTCACTGAGCTTCGGACCGGGTCGCGGCTGGGCTTAAAGAGACACGTACAGGTAAGTGATTGTGCCCAGCCGTGCCATTCTGCCAACGTATATCGACGTGAAGGGGTCCTTAAGTGGTTAAAGGTACCAAAACACAGCTCCCAAATGTCCCTGATTTGGAGGGACTGTCCCTCATTCCTCCTCATTCGTCCCTCATTTTAGGCTGATCTATAGATGTATTAAAAATGCACTTTTTATCTATCAAAAAGTGTTTTCCAGCACTAAACCTTTCATGTGATTTCTAAATGTTAGCATTTGTAAATTCCAAAAGCCAATATAAAGGAATAGTAGTTGTAAAAAAAAGCACTTGTGGGTTTAACTAGTCTTGTTTTTTTTTCCTTTAAGGGGTGTGGCAAGGGGTGTGGCAAGGGGTGTGGCCTATGTCTGCATACTTTTGCTGATAGGTGTCCCTCATTCCCATCTCAAAAAGTTTGGAGGTATGCCAAAATACAGTAATATAGGCAACGTATTGAAATGTACAGGTTTTTATTGATGTACCTTAAAACATATTAGATTGGACACATCGTCAGTTAACACGCCAACAAGGCTTAGTCTCCTCCACGGGCTTTAAATCTTTCTCTAATCTTCGGGAACAATATAAACTTCTCAGCTCTGAAGTTTTCAGATACTTTCAAATCAAACACTTCTATCCCATAAAAAAATTCACCAGGCATACTCCACAACGCAATGCCCACCTAAGAGTGCCTGTGCATCTCAGATCCACACACCAAGGGAGTCATTACCACCCTTCATAACATCTTACTAACCACTCCAATGCCACCTCCCCTGACCTATGTCTCTAAATGGGCAACTGACCTAAAATGGTTGTAAACCCTTACATATACCTAGCGAAGTTACTGGCCTCATGAGATACACAGAGATTAAACAAATCCTCCTACATAAAGATGTTCTTGTTTATCTGCAGTCCATCTTTTCTACAGCTGTTCAAAGTTCAGAATTTATAGAGCTTGTCTGAGCTGTCATAAAAAAAGGGGCAGAGAGCAGAAATTACACTCTGCAAAGCTCAGTGAGGAGAGCTCTGAGAGCTGTTTGGAGGGAAGGAACCCTCCTCCACACAGCACACAGGAAGAGATCTCTCCCCTGTCACCCTTTTTCTCTTGGTGTTATGCCGCGTACACACGGTCGTTTTATGTGATGAAAAAAAAATGACGTTTTTAAAAACGTCACTTTAATTGACCGTGTGTGGGGGAAAACGTTGTTTTATGTCTTGTAAAAAACGACCAAAAAAAATTGAAGCATGCTTCAATTTTATGTGTCGTTTTTCAAAACGTCAACTTTTACTTCACAGAAATTCACCGTGTGTAGCAAAAACGTTGTTTAAAACGACGTTTTTTCATCCGCGCATGCCCAGAAGCTACTTATGAAGCGAGCTTCAATGGAAAAACGTGGTGAACGTAACCTCGCTTTGCTAGAACATTGTGAGAAAAACGATGGTGTGTAGGCAACTTCGTCTTTGAAAATTGAAGTTTCAAAAACGTCGTTTTTTACTTCACAGAAAATGTCGTTTTTTTTCATCACATAAAGTGATGGTGTGTATGCGGCATGAGGAACATTTTCAGAAGTGATTCATGCAGATAGCAGAGGAACGAAGCAGGAGACAAAAATAACACTTAGTGCTCTTAATTGAGTACACACTATAGAGGGATATGCTTTGTTCATAGTTCATGTCTTAGGTTTGCAACCACTTTTACCTCAGACCTTACACCCAGTGACTGGGCAGATATCTAGCAGGCAACTCATAGACCCCCTTTCACCCTTTCACACTGAGGCGTATTGCAAGCGTTAAAAATGGTGCCTGCAATCCACCCTAAAAGTGCTGCTCTATTGTCTCCAGTGTGACAGCCAGAGTGCTTTCACACTGAAGCGTTGTGCTAGCAGGTCGGTAAAAAAAGTCCTGCTAGCCGCATCTTTGGAGCGGTGAAGATGCGGTGTGTATACCGCTCCTCCACCGCTGCTGCCCATTGAAATCAATGGGACAGCGCGGCTATACCGCCCACAATGCGCTGCTTCAGCAGCGCATTGGTGGCGGTTTTAACCCTTTCTCGCCCGCTAGCTGGGGTTAAATGTGCCCCGCTAGCGGCCAAAATGCGCCGCAAATTCGCCCATAGCGTCGGCGGTACAAATATTTCGCGGCTGCGATTTTGCCGCGATTTTGGCCGCGATTTAAGAGACATCTGTGCAGGGTTCAATGTAAATCGCGGCCCGAAATCGCAAAAAGTAGTACAGGAACTACTTTTTGAAATCGGTGCAGCGCCGCAGATGCGGCGTCGCACCGATTAGGACAGTGCCATTGCCGACAATTGCCGCCGATTTGAGATGCGATTTGACATGTGAAATCGCATCTCAAATCGTACCAAATCGTACCCAGTGTGAACCTGGGCATAAAGTGGTAGAATAGCTAAATATGTTCTGGGCTACTCATTAACATATCTTTACACCTGGTGGATCTGCCCTCAATTGAAACCTTTTTGGGGTGAAATCTTCTTACATCTTTCCCAGCTGTTTGACAAAATCTATACATCCAGCTTCATAGACAGTCTTACTGAATATGGCACCATCAGAGCTGACCAGGAACCAATCTGACCTCTTCTTTTATGCAACAACTGCTGCAAAACAAACCATCGCCAGATCATGGACGTTGCGGGCATTGTGTACAACAGACACTAAAAATAGAGTGACCCAGGCGATGATCCATGCCAAGTTAGAGGCCACCCTCTAAGTAGGATAAGGTGCAGCATTACATGAGAATTTGGCAACCCTGGATCGATAAGTATTTTTGCCCTTTGATAAGTCTTTATTAGAACCTTGACACTATTCCTTTTTTTTTGTATTTTGCATTAGCACCCTCTGGTCACAGTCATGGGACACCCCTGGATCCCCTCTCCCTACTTCATTGTCTCTTCTTCTTTCACTCTTTCCGTGACCAGTACCTTTACTTCAAGGCACTGGCCTCCATATTAAACCCAGAGTTATGGCTGGGGGGTGCCAGCTAGCCACTGCTGTGACCAGTACCTCTACTTCAAGGCATTGTCTGGCCTCCATCCTAAAGCCAGAGTTTTGGCTGGGGGGTTCCAGCTAGCCACTGCCGTGATCAGTACCTCTACTTCAAGGCACTGGCTGGTCCCCATCTTAAACCCAGAGTTATGGCTGGGGGGTGCCAACTAGCCACTGCCGTGACCAGTACATTTACTTCAAGGCACTGGCTGGCCTCCATCTTAAAGCCAGAGTTATGACTGGGGGGGTGCCAGCTAGCTGCTGCTGTGGCCAGTACCTCTACTTCAAGTCACTGGCTGGCCCCCATCTTAACCAGTTGGTAACCGCCCTATAGCCAAAATACGGCTACAGAGCGGTTACTGTACTCTAGGAGGGCGTCAATGTACGTCCTCCCAGAGACTGCGTTGTGCGCGCCCGAGCGGGCGCGCACACGCGATCGCCGGTGCTCGCCGGGTCTACGGGACCCGCAGCAACAGCACTCGCGGTAAGGAGCCAATGGACGCGGCTCCTTACCACGTGATCGCGCCGTCCAATGACGGCGCGATCACATTTGTAAACAAACCCTGCGGCTGGGTCAGATGCAGGTCATCTCTCTCCTCTCCTCACACCGTTGCAGCGTGAGAGGAGAGGAGAGAGATTTTTCAAATCAGTAGTAAGTGCCAGCAGTGCCCAGCAATCCCCAGCAGTCCCCAGCAGTGCCCAGCAGTGCCCAGCAGTGCCCCATCTTTACCCCAGCAGTGCCATCTGTCCCCTAGGAAGTGCCATCTGTCCCCCAGGAAGTGCCATCTGTGCCCCAGGCAGTGCCATCTGTGCCCCACTAGTGCCATCTGTGCCCCACTAGTGCCATCTGTGCCACCTGTGCCCCACAAGTGCCCCAACAGTGCCACCTGTCCTACACCAGTGAACACCAGTGCCACAAAAGTAAAAAGTAAAAGTAAAAACACTGCCACATCAGTGCCACAACACTGCCACCTGTGCCCATAAGTGCCACCTGTGCCCATAAGTGCCACCTGTGCCCATAAGTGCCCACAAGTGCCGCCTGTGCCCACGAGTGCCGCCTGTGCCCACGAGTGCCGCCTGTGCCCACGAGTGCCGCCTGTGCCACACCAGTGCCGCCTGTGCCACACCAGTGCCGCCTGTGCCACACCAGTGCCGCCTGTACCAAACCAGTGCCGCACCAGTGTCATCTGAGCCACACCAGTGTCATCTGAACCACATCAGTGCCGCCTGTGCCCATCAGTGCCACCTGTGCCCATCAGTGCCGCCTGTGCCCATCAGTGCCACCTGTGCCACACCAGTGCCGCCTGTACCAAACCAGTGCCGCCTGTACCAAACCAGTGCCGCACCAGTGTCATCTGAGCCACACCAGTGCCACACCAGTGTCATCTTTGCCACATCAGTGCCGCCTGTTCCCATCAGTGCCACCTGTGCCCATCAGTGCCGCCTGTGCCCATCAGTGCCACCTGTGCCACACCAGTGCCGCCTGTACCAAACCAGTGCCGCCTGTACCAAACCAGTGCCGCACCAGTGTCATCTGAGCCACACCAGTGCCACACCAGTGTCATCTGAGCCACATCAGTGCCGCCTGTGCCCATCAGTGCCACCTGTGCCCATCAGTGCCACCTGTGCCCACCAGTGCTCATCTGCACCCCACCAGTGCTCATCTGCACCCCACCAGTGCTCATCTGCGCCCCACCAGTGCTCATCTGCACCCCACCAGTGCCATCTGCGCCCCACCAGTGCCATCTGCGCCCCACCAGTGCCATCTGTGCCCCACCAGTGCCATCTGTGCCCCACCAGTGCCACACCAGTTCCACCTGCACCACTGCAGTGACGCCTGTGCCCACCAGTGCCGCCTGCTAATCAGTGACCCCAGAGCCACAGCAGTGCAACCAGAGCCACACCAGTGCCACATTTGCCCATCAGTTACACCTGCGCCACTGCAGTGCCACTAGTGCCCACCAGTGTTCTGCAGTCCAGCCTCACTAGCCACCAGTATGGCAAAAAAATTTTTTACCACCGAGCAGGCCTTCCAGAAACTATGGGCGTCTGATGACAGCTGTGAGGAGTCTCTGTCCGATTCCGATTCGGCCTATGAGCCCGTAACAGGAAGCGGGTCTGATACTGATTCAGAGGAGGAACCTGTGCCCGTTAAAAGAAGGCGTTCTGGCGTGGAGCAGCCTACTACTAGTGCAGTGCCGTCCACCTCGCAAGCAGTGCCGTCCACCTCGCGAGCAGTGCCGTCCACCTCGCAAGCAGTGCCGTCCACCCCGCAAGCAGTGCCGTCCACCCTGCAAGCAGTGCCGTCCACCCCGCAAGCAGTGCCGTCCACCCCGCAAGCAGTGCAACAAAGGTCAGGCACCAGTAGGGTGTCCTCTCTGCCCCAAAGGGATAGGGGCCATGCCAGCCTTCCCTATGGCCTTCAAAACCCCCTGTGGCTGCCTTCGAATTCTGGAGCATCAAGTATCCCCCCTTTCACCGCCCAACCAGGTGTACAGGTGAACACCGATAATTTTGACACGATTGATTTTTTTCATTTAGTTTTTACAGACGAATTATTGTCATCTATTGTGGCCCAGTGCAATCTCTACGCTCAGCAATTTATTCTAAGCAACCCCGATTCCAGCTATGCCCGCCCCTTTCATTGGAGAGACCTGACCGTAGAGGAGTTTAAAATATTCTTAGGCCTGACCTTCAATATGGGTCTCTCAAAAAAAAACAAAGGGTACGCCTATTGGTCTACCAAAGCCATCCACCACATGCCCGTCTTCTCATCCCGTATGCCCAGATCCCGATACTTCATGATTCTACGGTTCCTCCACTATAATGACAACACCCAGTGCCCTCCCCGAAATGACCCTGCTTTTGACAAATTATTTAAAATTCGGCCACTTCTAAAAAAAATTTCTGAAAAATTCCCCCAGTTATATACCCCTCAACAAAATATATCAGTAGATGAGTCCCTTGTAAAATTCCACGGCAGGCTGGGCTTTAAACAATTCATCCCAAGCAAAAGGGCCCGATATGGGGTGAAGATGTACAAACTGTGTGACCGAGACACGGGGTACATCTACTCCTTCATTGTTTACGAAGGGAAGGACTCCCAACTACATCCCCCCGAATGCCCCGAATACATCGGAACAAGTGGAAAAGTCGTCTGGGAGCTCATCTATCCACTACTTGGAAAAGGATACCACCTTTACGTGGACAATTTTTATACTAGCTTGCCCCTGTTTAGAAATCTTTACCGGAGAGACACCCCAGCATGTGGCACAGTGAGAATAAACAGAAAGGGCTTCCCCCAAAAATTGGTGAATCAGAAGCTGAGACGAGGAGAGACGACGTCTTTACGGAACCAGGAGCTATTGGCTGTCAAGTGGAGGGACAGACGAGATGTCCACATGCTCACCACCATCCACAATGACACCTACGTGGAAGTCCCCAAAAGAAGCGGCCCAGTGCAGAAACCATCTTGTGTCTACGACTACAATTTATTTATGGGTGGCGTAGACTTCAATGACCAGATGATTGAACCCTATCTTCCCTCCCGAAAATCCCGTCACTGGTATAAAAAAGTGTCCATTTACTTTTTCAGTTTGGCCTTCTATAACTCTTATGTTATCTACAAAAAAGCAACACAGAATCCCGTTCCATATCTACTCTACCAAGAAGACGTTATCACCGCCCTTTTGTTCCCTGAAATGCCACCAGACATTCTTCGCACTGATTGCGTGAGCAGACTTCACGAACGGCACTTTCCTGACAAAATCCCCCCCCGTCGAACAGGTGCAGCCCGTCAGAAGAAATGTCGGGTGTGCGCCAGAGGAGGAGTCAGAAGAGACACAACAGTTTATTGTCCCGATTGTCCCTCCCAACCAGGCCTCTGTTTAGGTGCATGTTTCCGCCGTTACCACACTATTGAAAATTATTAGGTAAACAATATTCAAATTCCCTGTCATTTTCCTCCACACCCCTTATGCCACTGCACTGTACCTACCTCTGCCTTCTCCGTTACCGACCCTGGACTGTTTTATACGACCACGATTTTGCCTAATGCTAAAAATACCTCTGCTTTCTCTGGAACTGACCCTGGCTTGTTATACGACCACTCTTTTGCCTAACCCTAAACTGTACCTACATCTGCCTGCTCTGGAATTGACCCTGGACTGTTTGACCACGTTTTTTGCCTGCCCCTTGGATTGATCTTTTACCCTGCTATGCTAGTGGGAACACAGGAGTCTCACACATGTGAGGGGCTCCAGAATTGTTTTTCTGGATGAAAAAACTAATTTTTTAGTTTTCTCATTCCCAGATTAGGGTCTGGTTGCCCGGAGGCTTCAAAGAGATTTGGGTGGGAGAAGCCTCTACCCCTGTCCCCATTCTTTCCTGGCCTTACTACCAGGACCAATATTTTGGCACTGCTGGCTATGTACCGACTATGAACAATATTGCTGCCTGGACAATTCCATTCATTGTCGCTGACCACGTCCCTGCCTGCTGCCTGGATCAGGGCTCTCCTCCTGTGGACAATTGCACTACTAAAAACACAGGTAATCCTTTTTTTTTGTACCCATTACTCAGCAGAATGTATTTTAGGGTGTAATTCTTGGTATGTACATGCTGTGTTAGAAATATGAAGGGCCTTCAAAAATGTGATAGATTGTAAGGAAATTGGATGTGTAATTTGTGTCCCTACAACACCTGATGGTGCTTCTTGGATGTTGGGTCTCTATGTGGCCAGGCTGTGTAAAAGTCTCACACATGTGGTATCGCCATACTCAGGAGGAGCAGCAGAATATATTTTGGGGTGTAATTTTTGCTATGTACATGCTATGTGTTGGAAATATCCTATAAATGGACAACTTTGTGTAAAAAAAATGCGTTTTCATTTTTTTTCCACATTTTCCAAAAACATCTGCAAAAAAATGAACTGTTCAAAAGACTCATTATGCCTCATAGATTATACGTTGGGGTGTTAGCTTTCCAAAATGGGGTCACTTTGTGGGCGTTTCCATTGTCCTGGTGCTCCAGGGCCTTCAAAAGTGTAATAGGTGGTTGAGAGATTAGATGTGTAATTTATGCTCCTAGAATGCTTGAAGTTGCTACTTCGGTGTTGGGCCTCTGTATGTGGCCACGCTGTGTAAAAGTCTCACACATGTGGTATCGCCATACTCAGGAGGAGCAGCAGAATACATTTTGGGGTGTAATTTTTGCTATGTACATGCTATGTGTTGGAAATATCCTATAAATGGACAACTTTGTGTAAAAAAAATGCGTTTTAATTTTTTTTCCACATTTTCCAAAAACATCTGCAAAAAAATAAACTGTTCAAAAGACTCATTATGCCTCATAGATTATACGTTGGGGTGTTAGCTTTCCAAAATGGGGTCACTTTGTGGGCGTTTCCATTGTCCTGGTGCTCCAGGGCCTTCAAAAGTGTAATAGGTGGTTGAGAGATTAGATGTGTAATTTATGCTCCTAGAATGCTTGAAGTTGCTACTTCGGTGTTGGGCCTCTGTATGTGGCCACGCTGTGTAAAAGTCTCACACATGTGGTATCGCCATACTCAGGAGGAGCAGCAGAATATATTTTGGGGTGTAATTTTTGCTATGTACATGCTATGTGTTGGAAATATCCTATAAATGGACAACTTTGTGTAAAAAAAATGCGTTTTCATTTTTTTTCCACATTTTCCAAAAACATCTGCAAAAAAATGAACTGTTCAAAAGACTCATTATGCCTCATAGATTATACGTTGGGGTGTTAGCTTTCCAAAATGGGGTCACTTTGTGGGCGTTTCCATTGTCCTGGTGCTCCAGGGCCTTCAAAAGTGTAATAGGTGGTTGAGAGATTAGATGTGTAATTTATGCTCCTAGAATGCTTGAAGTTGCTACTTCGGTGTTGGGCCTCTGTATGTGGCCACGCTGTGTAAAAGTCTCACACATGTGGTATCGCCATACTCAGGAGGAGCAGCAGAATATATTTTGGGGTGTAATTTTTGCTATGTACATGCTATGTGTTGGAAATATCCTATAAATGGACAACTTTGTGTAAAAAAAATGCGGTTTCATTTTTTTTCCACATTTTCCAAAAACATCTGCAAAAAAATGAACTGTTCAAAAGACTCATTATGCCTCATAGATTATACGTTGGGGTGTTAGCTTTCCAAAATGGGGTCACTTTGTGGGCGTTTCCATTGTCCTGGTGCTCCAGGGCCTTCAAAAGTGTAATAGGTGGTTGAGAGATTAGATGTGTAATTTATGCTCCTAGAATGCTTGAAGTTGCTACTTCGGTGTTGGGCCTCTGTATGTGGCCACGCTGTGTAAAAGTCTCACACATGTGGTATCGCCATACTCAGGAGGAGCAGCAGAATATATTTTGGGGTGTCATTTGTGGAATATACATGCCATGTGAGAGAAATAACCTGTTATAATGACAATATTGGTATGAAAAAAAAAAAAAAAAAAAAAATCTTAATTTTGCAAAGAATTGTGGGAAAAAATGGCAACTTCAAAAAACTAACTATGACTCTTACTAACTACCTTGGAATGTCTACTTTCCAAAAAGGGGTCATTTGGGGGGTATTTGTACTTTATTGGCTTGTTAGGGTCTCAAGAAATGAGAGAAGCTGTCAGTACTTCAGGTGTGATCAAATTGTTCAATTTTCAGAAATTGGTACCAAAGCTTGTAGACCCTATAACTTTCACCCAGACTAAATAATATCCAAATTTTTTTTTTTTTTTTACCAAAAATATGTAGCAGTATGCATTTTAGGCCAAATGTATGAGGAAAATTACTTTTTTACAAAATGATATGATAGAAATGAAGAAAAATTCATTTTTTTACAAAATTTTCGTTCTTTTTTCATTAATAGCGGGAAAAAAAAAAAAACGCAGAGGTGATCAAATACCACCAAAAGAAAGCTCTATTTGTGGGAAAAAAAGGACAAAAATTTCATTTGGTTACAGTGTTGTATGACTGAGTTATTGTCATTCAAAACGTGAGAGCACCAAAAGCTGAAAATTGGTCTGGTTATTAAGGGTGTTTAAGTGCCCAGTTGTCAAGTGGTTAAACCCAGAGTTATGGCTGGGGGGTGCCAGCTAGCCATTGCCGTTACCAGTACCTCTACTTCAAGGCACTGGCTGGCCTCCATCTTAAAGCCAGAGTTATGGCTGGGGGGTGCCAGCTAGCTGCTGCTGTGGCCAGTACCTCTACTTCAAGTCACTGGCTGGCCCCTATCTTAAACCCAGAGTTATGGCTGGGGGGTGCCAGCTAGCCACTGCCGTTACCAGTACCTCTACTTCAAGGCACTGGCTGGCCTCCATCTTAAAGCCAGAGTTATTGCTGGGGGGTGCCAGCTAGCTGCTGCTGTGGCCAGTACCTCTACTTCAAGTCACTGGCTGGCCCCCATCTTAAACCCAGAGTTATGGCTGGGGGGGGGGGGGGTGCCAGCTAGCCGCTGCCGTGACCATTACCTCTACTTTAAGGCATTGGCTGGTCCCGATCTTAAACCCAGAGTTATGGCTGGGGGGGGGGGGGTGCCAGCAAGCCGCTACTGTGACCAGTACCTCTACTTCAAGGCACTGGCTGGCCCCCATCTGGGGGGGTGCCAGCTAGCCACTGCTAATTTCTCCTAACTTTGCCTCTATTGAATCTGACTTTGTGTTGTTACCATCTCTGTGTACTATACACTGTGAAGAGCTACCTACTTCAGTCTATGTTATTATCGGACCTTTCTGATACTTCTCCCTGCAAAGAGATTTTCACCTTTTTTTTCTTACATGATCTTGTGTGTGATGGCATATGTAAAGCTTAATAAAATCTTTGAACTAGAAAAACATATTAAAGGGATTTAAAGCCATTACACAATATTTATGTTTGCATTCTTCGCACAGTAACCTCCTAGCGCCCCAAAAAACACCCCCTGCTCGGATCATTTATCCACAAACAACTTATTGATTTAAGAGTACGATTAGTAATCACATTTCCAAGCCGTAATCTGCAGAGGGGTGAAACCGCTACTCAACGCGTTTCTCAGATAGAAATCTGCTTTCTCAGGAGATAACTAGGATGAGTAAGATCATTATCAAGATCAAATTATCTCTCACTTCCAATTTATCTCCTGAGGAAGCAGATCTATATCTGGTAAACGCTTTGAAAAGTGGTCTCAGCCCTCTGCAGATTACGGCTTTGAAATGTGAAGACTATCGTACTTTAAATTCAGTAGGTAGGTTGCAGATATATGAGCCAGGCAGGGGGTAAACAATTCCAATACTGTGTAATGGAATTACAACCTACCTAATATATATATTTTTTAAGGTATATAAATAGTACCTGTACATTTTAAATATATATTTGTGAATATATTACTGTGTTTTGGTCCCTTTAAAGTCCAATTGTTCTATATTTTTTGGCTATCGAATTGGGGATGATGGCTCTGTTATAAGTAACCAGTCAAATACAATGATCAATGACCCAGTGCTTTAGTAAACTAAATGGCCCCCAGTTAGGTTGTCTTTAAGTGCTTTCTAGATCTAACAGCAGCTGCAGTCATCTGTGATGACATATGAGAGTGTTTTCATTTTCACTCTCCTAATTGTGGATGTTCAGGCTTCATGCAGACTGGGGCTTTTGTAAATGCTTTTCTCCTGGCAGTAGAAAAGCAGCTCCAAAAACACACCTAAGCAACATTTAGGCGCATCAAGCACTTGGACGTTTATTAATTTAATTGGCCAGAAAAAAATAATATTTGATATATATATATATATATATATATATATATATATATATATATATATATATATGTGAACAGTATACACTATATTGTCAAAAGTATTGGGACACCTGCCTTTACATGCACATGCACTTTAATGGCATCCCACTCTTTTCGTTCGCAGGGTTCAATATTGAGTTGGCCCACCCTTTGCAGCTATAACAGCTTCAACTCTTCTGGGAAGGCTGTCCACAAGGTTTAGGAGTGTGTCATTGGGGGTGTCTGACCATTTTTCCAGAGGTGCATTTGTGAGGTCAGGCACTGAAGTGGACGAGAAGGCCTGGCTCGCAGTCTGCGCTCAAATTCATCCCAAAGGTGTTCTATCGGGTTGAGGTCAGAACTCTGTGCAGGCCACAGTCAAGTTCCTCCACCCCAAACTCACTCATTCATGTCTTTATGGACCTTGCTTTGTGCACTGGTCCAAATCATTTGGTGGAGGGGGTGTTGTGGTGTGGGGTTGTTTTTCTGAGGTGGGGCTTGGCCCCTTAGTTCCAGTGAAGGGAACTCTTAAGACGTCAGCATACCAAGACATTTTGGACAATTTCATGCTCCCAGCTTTGTGGGAACAGTTTGGGGATGGCCCCTTCCTGTTCCAACATGACTGCGCACCAGTGTGGACAGCCTTCCCAGAAGAGTTGAAGTTGTTATAGCTGCAAAGGATGCAACTCAATAATAAACCCTACAGACTAAGACTGGTATGCCATTAAAGTTGTTGTAAACCCTTGTTTACAACTTAGTGTTACAGGTAAGCCTATATTAAGGCTTACCTGTAGCTAACAAGGATATCCCTGTATTTGCATGTGCCGACATAATGCGGCACATGCGCCAATTAAGCCAACTGAAGCAATGGCACTATGTGCCGTTGTACTGTGCCGTTATCGCGCGCATGCGCGGGAGTGACATCATCACGGCTCCGGCCAATCACAGCGTCGGAGCCGCGAGACCCGGAAGTCACTCTGGGACAAAATGTCGGAGGGGGAGACGTGGACCGCTGCGGAGGCTTCGATCGGAGGTAAGTAAAACATAATCAGCTAGTATGCTATGCGTACTAACTGATTATGCCTTTGTCTTGCAGGATTTATTTTTTTTGTTTGTTTTTGAACGAAGGGTTTACTTCCTCTTTAAAGTTCATGTGCGTGTAAAGTCAGGCATCCCAATACTTTTGACAATATAGTATATACAATATAACTGTTTATCTGAACTATCCATCTTAAACAAAAACTTGGAAAAAGTTTACAAGGTAATAGGCTTCTTTTCTCATTTTTTACTTGGATAATATTAAAGTCGAACATCCAGTTGGAACAGAAAAATTCCCTTGAACTGAGGTCTCCCTCCACTGCAGGGGTTTAATGCCCCTTGTGTCTATGGGGTAGAGGACCAAGCAGTATTACTTATCTTGATTCCCTGTTCCAGCAGGCTCTAGCATTGTCCTTTTCTCCTCAAATCCACTGCATGTTGTTGGTCCATCAGCGTCATCTCATACAGTGCAAGGCTATTAACCCTGCATTGTTTGTGGAGGTGATGAACATGTGACTGCGGCACCATCCACCTTTTTTTTTAAAGTATCAAATTAAAATGCCCAAAGTTTCCCTTTAACATGTTATCACTGGTATAAATGGACGGGGCAAGAAAAGTGGAAGTCTTGTAGAATAGATGTGGTTATCCAGTATATGTACAGTACAAGGTTCAGGGTGATCGTCTCACCGGAGAACACGGGGCAGGCAGGTAACTTCGTCTATGTGTGTGATTGCACCTTCCACCCACTTAGTACATATTGGCTGAGAGACTGCAAGCCGGTGAGAAACAGCTATTATGTGTCAGTCTGTATTTCCTGTGTGAGTGATCGTGTTTTAAGGGCGGAGCCAGCAAGTGTTAGGGCCCGTTCACAGTATGTCCAGTGCACTGCATAGGTCATTCCAGGCTCAGCACAAACAATTGCTATCTATGTGCCCAGTTCCCATCATAATCCTGCAGTGCGTTGCAAAGAAATGCAGCAAGTGTGCATTTCTATGTGGCACAGTGTATCCCACCACAGCATCCCACCACACCACAGCACATTGCAATGTACCCCACCACACCACATCACATTGCAATGTATCCCACCACACCACATCACATTGCAATGTATCCCACCACATCACATTGCAATGTATCTCACCACATCACATCACATTGCAATGTATCCCACCACACCACATCACATTGCAATGTATCCCACCACACCAGAGCACATTGCAATGTATCCCACCACACCACATCACATTGCAATGTATCCCACCACACCACATCACATTGCAATGTATCCCACCACATCACATTGCAATGTATCCCACCACACCAGAGCACATTGCAATGTATCCCACCACACCACATCACGTTGCAATGTATCCCACCACACCACATCACATTGCAATGTATCCCACCACACCACAGCACATTGCAATGTATCCCACCACACCAGAGCACATTGCAATGTATCCCACCACACCACAGCACATTGCAATGTATCCCACCACACCAGAGCACATTGCAATGTATCCCACCACATCACATTGCAATGTATCCCACCACACCAGAGCACATTGCAATGTATCCCACCACACCACATCACATTGCAATGTATCCCACCACACCACATCACATTGCAATGTATCCCACCACACCAGAGCACATTGCAATGTATCCCACCACACCACATCACGTTGCAATGTATCCCACCACACCACATCACGTTGCAATGTATCCCACCACACCACAGCACATTGCAATGTATCCCACCACACAACATCACGTTGCAATGTATCCCACCACACCACATCACGTTGCAATGTATCCCACCACACCACAGCACATTGCAATGTATGCCACCACACCACATCACGTTGCAATCTAGCCCACCACACCACATCACGTTGCAATGTATCCCACCACATCACGTTGCAATGTATCCCACCACACCACAGCACATTGCAATGTATCCCACCACACAACATCACGTTGCAATGTATCCCACCACACCACATCACGTTGCAATGTATCCCACCACACCACATCACGTTGCAATGTATCCCACCACACCACATCACGTTGCAATGTATCCCACCACACCACAGCACGTTACAATGTATCCCACCACACCACATCACGTTGCAATGTATCCCACCACACCACAGCACATTGCAATGTATCCCACCACATCACATCACGTTGCAATGTATCCCACCACACCACATCACGTTGCAATGTATCCCACCACACCACAGCACATTGCAATGTATCCCACCACACCACATCACATTGCAATGTATCCCACCACACCAGAGCACATTGCAATGTATCCCACCACACCACATCACGTTGCAATGTATCCCACCACACCACATCACATTGCAATGTATCCCACCACACCACAGCACATTGCATTGTATCCCACCACACCACATCACGTTGCAATATATCCCACCACACAACATCACGTTGTAATATATCCCACCACACCACAGCACATTGCAATATATCCCACCACACCACAGCACATTGCATTGTATCCCACCACACCACATCACATTGCAATGTATCCCACCACACCACAGCATGTTGCAATGTATCCCACCACATCACATTGCAATGTATCCCACCACACCACAGCACATTGCAATGTATCCCACCACACCAGAGCACATTGCAATGTATCCCACCACACCACAGCACATTGCAATGTATCCCACCACACCAGAGCACATTGCAATGTATCCCACCACATCACATTGCAATGTATCCCACCACACCAGAGCACATTGCAATGTATCCCACCACACCACATCACATTGCAATGTATCCCACCACACCACATCACATTGCAATGTATCCCACCACACCAGAGCACATTGCAATGTATCCCACCACACCACATCACGTTGCAATGTATCCCACCACACCACATCACGTTGCAATGTATCCCACCACACCACAGCACATTGCAATGTATCCCACCACACAACATCACGTTGCAATGTATCCCACCACACCACATCACGTTGCAATGTATCCCACCACACCACAGCACATTGCAATGTATGCCACCACACCACATCACGTTGCAATCTAGCCCACCACACCACATCACGTTGCAATGTATCCCACCACATCACGTTGCAATGTATCCCACCACACCACAGCACATTGCAATGTATCCCACCACACAACATCACGTTGCAATGTATCCCACCACACCACATCACGTTGCAATGTATCCCACCACACCACATCACGTTGCAATGTATCCCACCACACCACATCACGTTGCAATGTATCCCACCACACCACAGCACGTTACAATGTATCCCACCACACCACATCACGTTGCAATGTATCCCACCACACCACAGCACATTGCAATGTATCCCACCACATCACATCACGTTGCAATGTATCCCACCACACCACATCACGTTGCAATGTATCCCACCACACCACAGCACATTGCAATGTATCCCACCACACCACATCACATTGCAATGTATCCCACCACACCAGAGCACATTGCAATGTATCCCACCACACCACATCACGTTGCAATGTATCCCACCACACCACATCACATTGCAATGTATCCCACCACACCACAGCACATTGCATTGTATCCCACCACACCACATCACGTTGCAATATATCCCACCACACAACATCACGTTGTAATATATCCCACCACACCACAGCACATTGCAATATATCCCACCACACCACAGCACATTGCATTGTATCCCACCACACCACATCACATTGCAATGTATCCCACCACACCACAGCATGTTGCAATGTATCCCACCACATCACATTGCAATGTATCCCACCACACCACAGCATGTTGCAATGTATCCCACCACATCACATTGCAATGTATCCCACCACACTACACTATGTTGCATTGTATCCCACAACACCACAGCATATTGCAATGTATCCTATCACACTACAGCACGTTGCAATGTATCCTACAGCACTACACCATGTTGCATTGTAACCCACCACACCACAGCACGTTGCATATTAACCCACCACAGCATGTTTCAAATGTATCCTACCACAGCACGTTGCAGTGTATCCCATCACACTACAGCACATTGCAATGTATCCCACCACACTACAGCGCGTTGCAATGTATCCTACCACAGCACGTTGCAGTTTATCCCATCACACTACAGCGTGTTGCAATGTTTCCCACCACACCACAGTACATTGCAATGTATCCCACCACACTACAGCATGTTGAAATGCACTGCAGTATGTAAAGTTGTCATTTTGTGACACTTCAATAAAGTTTTAAAAAAAATAAAAAAACACAATACAATGTATTACACGCACTAAGCAATCTAAAGCAGATCACTTTTCAGAGTGCAGCTAATAAACCACTGTCAGGCATTCAGGAGCAAACAGCTATATTTAATGGAACTAATGCACCAGGATGGCAAGCCAGGTGCTTGGCTCTGATTGCATCACAGCTCTATTGACTTGAGTCAGGTGGTGCCACTTGTCATCTTGACATAGTGCGGTAAATTTGCTGCAGCCACCACACAAAGCATCACAGCCACAGCACATTAACAGCCCCCTCCAGCTATATTGTTTAGGTAGGTGGCCAGGGATGGTAGAACTGTTTTCATGACTTACCACCCTGCCCCACCCCAGCCACCTATGTGAAAGGGGCCTAAACCTGGCTAGGAGATTGTATAATCTCCTTTATACTTGTAATGGAAGGCGTTAATTAGGGAACCATCATAAGCTGTCAATTGCATCTCTATTTACACCATGTAGTCTCATAATCCGATCGATCAAAATACGATCGTTTTCACAAACAAAACGTCTCAGTGGTGCCGTTTGATGCAAAACAATTGATAATATTCTGCCCTGGCCGAATGACTCAATTTGACTGAATCCGATTGAATTTTGTCCAAATTTATTGAAAGGGAAGTTACAGCTATTCAATTGTTTGCAGATTTGATCAGATTTTTGAATAAAAAAATTGAAGCATACAGCGGGTAAAATAAGTATTGAACATGTCACTATTTTTCTGAGGTTGTTACCGACATGTGGTGAAAATTTCATGTCAAAAACACCTTTAGAAATATATTTACCTAAAAAAAATTATGACGTGTTTAATGCTTATTTTACCCGCTGTATATGGCCACTGTAACGGAATGGCCCGTGGGACCCAGAGACTCTTGAAGGATGTGGGGTACTCCTGTGTCAGCTTCACCAATGACTCTTGGGTCTAGGGTCATCCTATGTCCTCTAGGGGCATAGGATGACTGAGAAATTATATCTTGAATTACATGAGATGGGACAGTAAGGATAATTCATGTATTGCAGGATATCTTGAAATATTACAAGTTGTTCATTCTGAACACAACAGGTCAATAGAGTGTCTCCTTCAATGTGGAACATAGACTGTTGAGATGTTAATTGATGTTAATCACCTCCAGCTACCTGGCTGTAGTGATGAAAGCTTGCTGTGATTGCATTCTATTGTCTATTGTGTTAATTAAGCCTGGCTCCTAAGATATTTCATAGTGCTATGCTAACTAACCCTGTATTGGGTGAAAGTTCTATTGATGCTAATATGTGTTGTGAGTTAACACACTCTAAAGGTCAGACGTCTGACTTATGTTCACAAAAGGAATGTGGATTGTGTAGCAGGTGAGAATAGCTTATCGCGGAGTCAGAAAG
The DNA here is from genome assembly GCF_905171775.1 of Rana temporaria. Lineage (NCBI taxonomy): Eukaryota > Metazoa > Chordata > Amphibia > Anura > Ranidae > Rana > Rana temporaria. The sequence continues at coordinate 45,841,223 of NC_053490.1, read as the reverse complement.
TCTGTCTAAGATGTGGATTGAGGGGGACTCGTTAGCACCCATTGTGTGATGTTGTGGGTGGAGTGTGTCATTGTCCCTTTGATTCCTGCAGCATGCTTTCTAACTGTATATAAGAAACCTGAGTTTATCATTAAAGGCTATCTGTTTGGAACCAGAGAACAGAGCTGTGTCTCGTTATTCTGGGGGAAAATCCAATGGGTCCTGTCTGCTGGATTGTGGAGTGTCGGAAGCTGTCTTTTGTTGGTGGAATGGAATATGGTAACAGCGTTAACCCCTGACCGTTACAGCCACCATAACAGGGATTGCACAATCAGATTATATAGTTTATGGTCACCTTTAATAAATTTAAACATGCTTGGGGCAAACATAGATCTACTCACAGTAAAAAAAAAAATGAATAAAGAAAAAAAATAAAGATTGGTCCACTTGGTGATTTTCACTCTTCTATGTTTCTATTTTCTTCCCATGATAGCAGGCCCCACCCCCATCCTTCTCATACTCCACTATAGTTCCACCTGTCATTTATAGTAGATAAGGCTGGGATGGGCCATGTGTTTGTTTTACAGTAACACTCAGCTATGGCTTATAGATAAGTCGCCGTCATAGCTGCCAACTGTCTAGGAAGTCCCTGGTTAACAAAACAGTACTATGAATAAGCACACCAAGAAAAAAAGAATGTATAGTGCAGCCATTGACTTTTATACAGTAAATATTTGACACTGTATACATAAAGAATATCATCATATATCATATGTCACCATAAACAATAGGAAGCATAGAAACAGACATGAGACAGATACCGGAAGAGCAATGAATCACAGGACGAAAGTGGATCAAAGTTTTAAGGCATAATATACACATACCAAGCATACATTCCTTTACATGCAATACCGATGTAGCAAGGAGGAGAGAACTGGGTGTGGCAACATTTTCTTGGCCAAGCACCTACTTTGTCAAATCTGTTCCCATCACAGTGTTGGTGTCGTCTTCATGTGTAACAGGTTGACAACACAGGGCTGCAATTGGGAGATAGTTGTCACCCCATAACAGGAAGTGCCTAAGGCTGGGTTCACACTACTACACTACTTTCATCCTACTTTGCTCTGTGTTCAATGTTTCCCTATGAGAGCGTCTTGTAGCGTCCTACACAAGTCGGTCCGACTTTGAAAATGCTCCCTGTACTACTTTTGGTCCTACATTGATCCTACTTCAGGCCCATTGAATATCATTGAAGTCGGACCAAAGTAGTATCCTGTTCATGAAAGTAGGATGGATGTAGGACCAATGTAGGATAAATGTAGGACCAATGTAGCAGAGCAAAGTAGGATGAAAGTAGTGTAGTAGTGTGAACCCAGCCTAAGGCTGGGTTCACACTACTACACTACTTTCATCCTACTTTGCTCTGTGTTCAATGTTTCCCTATGAGAGCGTCTTGTAGCGTCCTACACAAGTCGGTCCGACTTTGAAAATGCTCCCTGTACTACTTTTGGTCCTACATTGATCCTACTTCAGGCCCATTGAATATCATTGAAGTCGGACCAAAGTAGTATCCTGTTCATGAAAGTAGGATGGATGTAGGACCAATGTAGGATCAATGTAGCAGAGCAAAGTAGGATGAAAGTAGTGTAGTAGTGTGAACCCAGCCTAAACAAGAAAATGCCAGGATGATCAGGTGATCGTTGAGCCCCTTTGCTGCTCCTAACTGTTGGCTTTATAGAAGAAGCAATTTCAGCAGCTGTAACTTCTACATTGTTTAAATAGTGAAACACCCGCCAGGCTTACCTGCCTGTTTTTGGTGCCCAACATCCATTGGCTGATCTCCATTTATGAACGTGGAAGTGTTCGACTCTAAGCACTTCTAAGTCCGGAGCTACGAAATCCTGGCTGCTGTGGTTGGAGAAATAGCAGATAGACTATAGTTTCCACTCAAGAGTGCAGGGATGATATTGATAGTTTAATAAAGAGAACCTGTCCCCTGCACTATGTTTTCACAAAAAAAGGAAAAGCCCCCTGTATCCACATGCACATACGAATACAAAGGTGCATTCTGGACACACAGGCATAGCAAAACAACAATTGCATACCACATATTAGGTATTGCAATGGGAACCAGAATGGGAGGAACAATTCTAGAGCCATCATTTAAGTGTAACTCTAAACTGATGAGCTTAGGGTATATCATATTTTTTTTTGCCATTTTACTGACGCATATCATTTTGAGATCTATTAATATGTGTACACTCAGCACTACTATAATATGTTCCTAGTAACAAAATAAATGCTCCTATACTCAATCCCACTTGTTTGCTATATTACTAATTAATTTTGGGGGGGGGGGCTTTGCTGTCCCCCCAAAAGAAAACACCAGACGACACTGGCCTTTGGTCTTCGTGACTGTACTCTTTGCTGGTTCTCTTCCTACTTATCCAACCGCACCTTTAGCATTTCTTACAATTCTACTTTCTCCTCTCCTCTTGTTTCTCTGTTGGGGTTCCCTCAAGGTTTTGTTTTTGGACCTCTCCTATTTTCAATCTACACCTCCTCCCTGGCTCAGCTGATAGCCTCCCATTGCTTACAATACCATCTCTCAGCTGACGACACCCAAATCTTTTTATGTACCCCTCAGCTCACTCCCTCCGTCTCCTCGAGTATCACTAATATACTAACAGATATATCAGTCTGGATATCCCACCACTTCCTCAAACTCAATCTATCCAAAACTGAACTTAGAATTGTTCTACCCCTACGTGCCCCTTACCCTGATCTCGCTGTCAAACTCAATGGCGCAACTATAAGCCCATCCCCTCATGCCAAGGTCCTAGGTGTAGAGTCCTGGACTCTGAACTCTCCTTTAAGCCCCACGTCCAATCACTGTCCAAACTAGGGTTGCCACCTTTTCTTCAAGTCAAAATCGAACACTTTAGCGATGCCCAACTATTTTTTTATAGTATAAACTGTATATATATATATATATATATATATATATAGTATATATATATATATATATATATATATATATATATATATATATATATATATATATATATATATATATATATATATTTTCCAATTAAATAACATTTCTAATCATATGAAGTTAATCACAAGAGTCCCCCTTTACATCAGAGTCTACAGAGTTCTCCTTTTACATCTAACTCTGCAGAGTTCACCTACACTGTAAGGGGAGACTCCGATGTAAGGGAGAACTCTGGGGACTCTAACATAAGGGATGCTCTGGGAACCTTGATTTAAGGGGGAACACTGAATACTCTGATGTAAGGAGAGGACTCTGATGCAAGTTCCCCCTTACTGTGGTCTCTGGTTTAAAGGGGAACTCTGATGTAGGGGGTGCTCTGAGAACCCTGATTTGCCTTAGTGTACTCACTCAGAGGCAGGAGGGGGGGGGGGGACTTCAGTCACAGACAAGACATAGATGGATGGTGAGCTCACTCACCCCTTGGCAGTCAACACTTCTCATCCAGATGTATCTGAGGCTGCTAGACTTCAAATTTCTGGCCCCCACTTCCCTTTTCTGAGGCACAGCGCTGGGGATTGGAGTGTGGGCAGACACAGAGGTGTATGGGGCGGGAGGGAGAGGATCAGATCGAGCCCTCTCTCCCCTCCCATCTGTATCTTGGGGGATTGTTCGTGTTGGCTTTGGGCAGTGTGAAAGAGAGTGTAACAGGCACTCTCAGCTTAGACAACTGCAGCCAGCAACCCTGCTGGAAGGCCATAGTCCAGTCTGAATGTGTCTGGGTTTCAGGCGGTATGAAACCCGGACACATGATTCCAAACCCGAACTGTCCGGGTGAATCCCGGACAGGTGGCAACCTTAGTCCAAACCTCCACAACATCTCCAAAATCCGCCCCTTTCTAACCAATGACAAAACAAAGCTCTAAATTCACTCCCTGGTCATCTCTCGCCTTGACTACTGCAACTCCCTTCTCATTGGCTTACCTCTACATAGTTTATCCCCCCCTTCAGTCCATCATGAATGCTGCTGTCAGACTCATCCACCTCACCAACCACATTTAGTATCTGCTACTCCTCTCTGTCAAACCCTCCACTGGCTTCCACTCACCCAACATATTCAATTCAAAATACTAACAACTACTTACAAAGCCATCCACAACTTAGCCCCCAGCTACATCACTAGCCTAGTCTCAAAATACCATCCTTATCGTTCTCTTCATTCCTCTCAAGACCTCCTGCTCTCTAGCTCTCTCATCACCTTCTCCCATGCTCGTCTACAGGACTTTTCCAGAGCCTCTCCAATCCTATTGAATGCCTTACCCCAATATGTCAGATTATCTCCTACTCTATTAGCTTTTAGACTATCCCTGAAAACCCTCCTCTTAGAGAAGCCTTTCCTACTCACACCTAACAACAGTATTTTAATTTCCCCCATCAGCTCACCCCCACAGTTATTACCATTATTTTCTCTTGACCCACCCTTCTAGATTGTAAGCTCTAATGAGCAGGGCTCTCTAATTCCTCCTGTATTGAATTGTATTGTAACTGTACTGTCTGCCCCCATGTTGTAAAGCGCTGCGCAAACTTTTGGCGTTATATAAATTCTGTATAATAATAATAATAATAATAATCTGTAGGGTTCAATATTGAGTTGGCCCACCCTTTGCAGCTATAACAGCTTCAACTCTTCTGGGAAGGCTGTCCACAGGGATTAGGAGTGTGTCTATGGGAATGTGCGACCATTCTTCCAGAAGCGCGTTTGTGAGGTCGGGCACTGATGTGGACGAGAAGGCCTGGCTCACAGTCTCCACTCTAAATAATCTCAAAAGTGTTCTCTCAGGTTGAGGTAAGGTCTCTGCGCAGACCAGTCAAGTTCCTCCATCCCAAATTCGCTCATACGTGTGCAGTAGTCCAAATCACTTGGTGGAGGGGGTGTTGTGGTGTGGGGTTGTTTTTCAGGGGTTGGGCTTGGCCCCTTAGTTTTAGTGAAGGAAACTCTTAAGGGGGCAGCATACCAAGACATTTTGGACAATTTCGTGCTCCCAACTTTGTGGGAACAGTTTGGGGATGGCCCCTTCATGTTCCAATATGACTGTTTACTAGTGCACAAAGCAAGGTCCATAAAGATATGGGATGAGCGAGTTTGGGGTGGAGGAACTTGATTGGATTGAAGTTGTTATAGCTGCAAAGGGTGGGCCAACTCAATATTGAACCCTACAAACTAAGACTGGGATACCATTACACTTCATGTGCGTGAAAAAGGCAGGTGTCCCAATACTTTTGGTAATATAGTGTATGTGGTGTTAACAGCTGTAGGAAGTGACTATTCCTATTTACTGTGCAGCACACAATTGCCGGTCCTCTCTAAAATATAGGATTCCTTTATTCATCCATTTCCAGCTGCCAGACTGGCATTTGCTGAATAGATGCTTCCATGGTGATCTGTACGAAAGTGTACAACACCTTCCATGCTTCGAGAACAGGGATTGCCATGGCAACCCAAATCTACTGCTTAGATTAATACTGTAGTATAATGAAGAACTTCCAAAGGTCAGCACAGCGGCTTTTTTCCTGCGGCAGTACACTTTGTGCAGCTCTCAGATGTAGCTAAGGCTCGGGTCCCGGCATTTAGCTATGCTTGCTTTAAAATACACATATTTGGACAAATTGTTTTTTATTTCAGTAACATAAAAGTCTAACTTAATTGCATTAGTGATTATAATTGGATTGAATGATTCCGGCCAGAAAATTAGTAAAATACCAAGTCTAAATCTAAGCCGTGGGGGAGATTGCTCATTTACCACCAATCTTAAAATGGAACTATGGCCAGAATCAAAACTAACATACAGCGATCAGCCATAACTTTTAGACCATCCACCAAATATTGAGTAGGTCCCCCATTAGCTGCCAAAACAGCCCTTACCCATTGGGGCATGGACACCACTAGACCGCTGAAGGTATGCTGTGATATCTGGCATCAAACTGTCAGTAACAGATCCAGTGAGTTGTGAAGTAGAACTTCCATGGATCAAACTTTTTTTTCAAGCACATCCCACAGATGCTTGATTAAATTGCGATCTGAAGAATTTGGAGGCCAATTCAGCACCTCAAACTCAATATTATGTTCCTCGACCATTCTGGAACCATTTTTGCAGTTTGGTGTGCACATTATCCTGCTGAAAGAATTGAGTGATAAGGGAATGAAGCCCTACCTCTTTGTTATGGTGGCCTCTGTCACCAGGACTAAAGGTGAAAAAAATCCAAAATGTTAAATTGTCATTAGGTCAGCCATAGTTGGGAACTCTTCCAAAGGGGACACTTATTCCAGTGACACCTGTTTAAAAGGGTACAGGAGAAAGATGGGGCTCTGGATTGTTTGGTTAAGTAGTTATTTCATTTGGAACTCATGTGTGGGAGAAAGTTTTCCTTTTTAGGTTTCTCTCGAAGAGTGATGGCCAAAAGCATGTGTTTCGGGTTGACTAGTGAGGAGCGCCAAACACTGTACATTGTATAAATTCTAGAAGCTGTATTTATTGAAAGTCTGCTTATCTTAAAGCCAACGCGTTTGGGGAATGAAAAGGTTTCTGTCCATCAAGGCTTGGCAGATGCAATATATTGGACTGATAAGTATAGCTTAGTCCTGAAGAATAATTTATATGGACTGTAACAAGGATATGCTTTAGAAGCTGGTTTAACCAGCCTGGCTAGAGGCAGCTCCAAGTCTGCAGGGCACACAGAGCATGTGCACATGTGAGGGGATAGCAGGGTTTCTCAAATGGGATTTGAGGACTAATTACGTCACAGTGGCTGCAGCTACAGAGGTCATTGAGGTATAGTTTTATAGCTTATTTTTTGCTAGTTACAAGTACATAATTAGGTTTATATAATTTCCATAGCCTTGTCATAGTTTTACTTTAAAGCTGAAATGATTGGAACAGTGGTAGGTAAATTGCTGTGGACTACTCAATTCTATGCAATCGCAAAGCTGATGAAAAACTTGACATGCTGCAAAAATTGCCAAGTGTATAGAAGTGTATAGTCAGCCTATTTGTCAGGTATGACTGACGGAAAACAATGCAAGCCCTATGTAGCAGATGCAGTATATTGGACTGATAAGTATAGCTTAGACCTGAAGAATAATTTATATGGACTGTAACGAGGATATGCTTTAGAAACTGGTTTAACCAGCCTGGCTAGAGGCAGCGTGCCCCAAGTCTGCAGGCCATTAAGGGTTCCATAGCATGAATGTTGTAAGAGGGACAGACCACAGCACGCTAGAAGCAACTTCCAGAATATACGTTTCCTTTTCCTTACACCTAGTGTGGTAAATAGGAATGAGTGGTGTGATTTCAATAGATTTTGCCTTAAATTACCAATTTTGCTTTGGGTTCAGCAGAAACCCTCAATTTCAGCCATTGAGGTGCTAAGGCATAATTTATAAAACAAAAAGTTTTTTTTCTTTTTGTCTTTACTTTAAAGGTTCCCTTTTTTCTTTATTTAGGGTAGTTTAGTTTATTTAATTTCGTATTATTTCGTTTTCGTTTTCTATTCCTCTTTATTTGTATTTCATAATTTGTATGTGTTTTATTAAAAAGATAAGAAATAATTAAGCTAATGAGGAGCTATTTTTTGGCACAAGAACGGGTCCAGGAGACTTGAAATAAGTAGCTACCCTCAGGAGTCATTTAAAACCCATTAGACCCTTAATAACCACCAAGATCACTTTAATTTTACCTTAACGTCTCCCAATAACCAAGCAATTTTAAATTGAGGTCTTTAAAATCCCAACAAAATTGTTAGGGTTCATGCTACCACATAAGTAAAATGCTTTGCTCATGTTAACACCCATTGACCTTACCAAAACACTATTTAAATGAATACTAAGCCCCCGGTCACACCGGTGCGACTCGTAATACGGTTTGACAGTTTCCGTCAGTGTCACAGCGATTTTGAAAGTAGTTCCTAAACAGGTTTTGCAGGCTCAGGTGCCACGTGCATAGACATCTGTGCATGATTTCGTACAGATGTCTTCCAAGTCGCACCTAAAGTAGCACTGAAATGCTATTTTGAAATCGTGCTATTTCAAGCGAAGTAGCATGATTTCAATGTCGTGATCGGTTTGACTGGGGTGTCCTCACAGCAGTAATCCAAACCATAGGCAAAGCCTGGAAAGGCAGGAGCCTTTTATATATTGAGTTTAAGCTGACCCGAATATAAGCCGAGGCACCTAATTTAACCACAAAAAAAATGGGAAAACTTATTGACTCGAGTATAAGCCTAGGGTGTCCATCTGCATGCCTCACTGTGCCTCACTTTGCCTCACTGTGTCCATGTGCATGCCTCACTGTGTCCATGTCTCACTGTGTCCATGCCTCCCTGTGCCCATGCCTCACTGTGCCCATGCCTCACTGTGCCCATAGCTAGACTGACGTTTAACATGGGAGTCTATGGAAGGGGTTCCCGGCTTTGAAAAATCAGTGCACCCCAGTCGAAGGTCCCACAGACAACAAACTTTGCACACTTGTAGAGGATAAATGGGGCTACATGTGTGCCAAGATCAGGGTCCAGGGGACCTACGACCGGCCGGTATCGGGTCCCCAAAGTCACTGGAGAAATTACTGTTTAACATTGGAGTCTATAGAAGGGGCGCTTGGCTTTGAAATTCCCCGGGGACCTACGGCCGGCTGGTACCAGGTCCCCAAAGTCCAGGAGATCAGGCGCAAAAAGGTGATTCGAGTATAAGCCGAGGGGGGCACTTTCAGCACATCTTTGGAGCAGCTTTTGGGCGCTGAAAAAAACGCTCCAAAAACTCCCCTCTCCATTGAAATGAATTGAAAGCGCTGTAAAAACACCTTACCCTAGTTAGTGATGATCCAGTAACGGAAAATAAAAGTAAAACTGTTTTTTTTCTCAGAAATTTAAGGATGAGTTAGTGCAACTACATGTTGTCTGAAACAGTGGTCAGCTAGTTTGGGAAACCAAATTTACTTCTAGTTAAAGCTGAATTTGAATCTCCTTGGATGTGGTTAAAGCATTCGATAGTTTGGAATGGGGGTATATTTGGCATGTATTGGAAACATTTGGGTTCAGCCCTACATTTATAGGATGGATTAAAATATTGTATAACGGCCCCAGTGCAAAAATTAGAGTTAACAAGGAATATTCAGCCAAAGTAAAGTTGGAGAGAGGCACGAGGCAGGGGTGTCCTTTGTCACCCCTACTCTTCGCCCTGGCAATGGAACCGCTAGCTACTGCTATAAGAAGGGATAGGATAATGAAGGGATTTGTGAGATCGACTGGAGAGGAGAGAATTGCTCTGTATGCAGACAATGTCCTCCTCTTCCTTGGTGATACCGGTCACTCCATTAGGCAGGCAATGAGTATTTTTGGTGAGTTCGGTAGTATATCCAGTCTGGTAATAAATTGGGAGAAATCGGCTTTAATGCCGATAGACCAAATGAGGAACCAAAGCCTGGCCGAGATTCCACAGCTGGAGATAGTGGAGAAAATGAAGTACCTAGGAATAGTCATCGCACAGGATCTCAATAAATACATAGAGAATAATCTGGCTCCACTGTTGTTTAAATTTTAAAAAAAAATTGGTATCTGGCGGCACCTCCCATTGTCGGTTGCAGGGAGGTGTAACCTGATTAAAATGATGTGGATGCCTCAATTATTATATGTATTACACAATGCGCCAATATGGATACACAAAAAATGGTTTAGGAATATAGATACTCTGTTTAGAGAATTAATTTGGAAAGGAGGACAAGCCAGAATAGGGCTGCAGACTCTGCAGCTGCCAACGAGGGAAAGGGGAATGGCAGTACCACATCCACGTTGCTATTTTTTGGCAGCACAATTGCAGCATCTTAGAGTAAAAATAGAACCAGAAGGAGATATAAACGGAAACCTAATGATTCACGGGGCTCCCCATAAAACAATTATAGAGGCGCTGGAGGCAAATTCATTCATTAATTTAACCCCTACAGTTAAGATGGCAGTCAAAGTATGGGAGGCCGTAACGGCAGCCAGAGGACCGGTGGGAGTGACAGAGAATACACCACTGTGGAACAACAGGAACCTCCGGGAACTGGAGACAGTGGGAGAAATTAAAGAGTGGGCAGTAAAGGGGATAGTTAGACTGGCTCAGTTATATGAGGGAAGTACTTTAAAAACATTCGCTACCCTAAGAGAGGAATATGAAACCCCTAATTACACGTTCTACAGGTATCTCCAAATTAGGCACGCGTTAAATGCACAGTTCGATAGAGTGGGACCAAACTGGATTAGGAACAGAGGGCCAGATTCACAAAAGGGATACGACGGCGTTTCTCCTGATACGCCGTCGTATCCCTATTTCTATCTATGCGACTGATTCATAGATAGAACTTGTAGTTTTCATCGCAAGTGCTTTGTGAATCAGGCCCTTGCGATGAAACTTGTGGCGGTGTAACGTATCTACGATACGTTACACCGCCGCGATTCTACGTGAATCTGGCCCAGAGTCTCCCAAAAACTAGCCGGGGGGATAGAAAAGAAAGGGTTTATCTCTGAAATCTACCCATATATATGTGAAGGTAATATTGAGGGACCAGAGCAGCTAAATGTAGGAAGAAATGGGAGGAAGATCTGGGAACCATAACGGACGATCAATGGAGGAAGGTGTTGGAGAGGGGGCATATGGCCACAGTTTCGCCCGCTCAGACGTACTATAACCCAAAAATACTATTTAGATTCGGTTGGAGAGCAGATGCGGGATGCCCCAGATGTCAAGATACGGGGGATTTAACTCATATGTTGTGGAGGTGCCCAAAATTATTTAGTTATTGGCTAGGGATCATCGATATTATTAACATGACATACGGGATTAAGTTGGAGATGGACCCTAGAACGTGTATACTGGGAATATGGGAGGAAAGAGGTGGGGGGGGCGAGCACTATAAAAGCAGTGATAAGGTGCCTCTTTCAGGCAAGAAAACAAATTGCTCAAAGATGGCAAGCAGTAAACCCCCCAACAATAAGTGAGTGGACTAATGCAGTGACAGCAACAGTATGGAAGGAGAAAGCAGTATATGCTAAGAGAAGAAATATTAAGGAATTTGATAATATCTGGAAACCGTGGTTGATCAGGATAGGTTACTCTGTGTAAAAGGATGTTTATTAAATGGGTGAACAAGGGTGGGAGGAGGGAGGGGGATGGTAGATAAAATAAATTAATGAGGGAAAACTATAAGGTTATGACATGCGGGGAATGTGCAATATTTTGTAAAAGGAATATTAAGAAATTAACCTGTTTTTTAAATATGACGAAAAAATTTAATAAAGAGAATCAAATAAAAAAGAAAGCTGAATTTGAATCTGCTTCTATTATGTATTCCCCGGTTACTCCTTCCCAAAGCTCAAACTCACATGCATGTGTGTGTGTGTGTATATATATATATATATATATATATAGAGAGAGAGAGAGAGAGAAAGAGAGAGAGAGAGAGCAATGGCCAGTGGCAGTAGGGCAGAGATTGGTGTCAGTAGTTTATTTTAATATTTTTTTTATATTTTTGCTTTTTTACAATTTTATATGAGCCCCATTTGGGGGGCTTTGGTGAAATATCAGGGGTCTAAACAAACCCCTGATGTCACACTTTTAATACAGGGAAAGGGACTAAGGTCAGAGATTCCCCAGTCTCTTTCTCTGCAGCCAAGCAGCAGGAGGAATCTGGGCAGCACAACGTGATTAGGGTGTGCCCAGGCACACCTGGCACACCCTGTGGCCACGCCTATGCTAATGAACATAAAAAAGGCTTGTGAAACATTAGCGTGTACTGATAAAGTATTTTGTATTCATCTGATCATTTTCATTTGTATATCTAAAAAAAACGTGAAGACTGTAATTCACACATAAAGGAGGACACAATAAAAACTCAATAAAAGGGGGAACTCAATAAAAACATAATAAAAGGGGGAACTTAATAAAAACTCAATAAAGGGGGACTCAATAAAAACTCAATAAAGGGGGACTCAATAAAAACTCAAAACAAGGGGGGACTCATTAAAAACTCATTGCAGTAAATAAATAGAAGGGGGATGCAATATATACTCAATACAAGGGGATGCAATAAAAATGTAAATAAATAGAACTTACTGAAAACTCAAAACAAGGGGGACTCAAAAAAAAGTGCAAGGGTGGCTCAATACCTGTAAATTCTCAATAAAGGGAGGACTCAATAAAAACTTAAAGCGGTTGTATACCCGCATATGCACTTTTTTTTTTTACACCTGCAAGGCAAAAGACATAATGAGCTAGTATGCACCGTATACTAGCTCATTATGAAATACTTACCTCGGAACGAGAAGCAGAGAACTTACCTGGTCCACGCCGAGCGAGATGTCATCTTGACTTGGCGTGTCTTCGGGGTATCGCCGCTCCAGCCCTGTGATTGGCCGGAGCAGCGATGTCGTCACTCCCGCGCATGTGCACGGGAGACTTCAATTCGGCAAGGTCCGGCGGCTGCCGGTCCTTTAGCCGAGGATCCCCCCTGCGCATGCGCTGCTGCAATCAGCAGCGCATTGCAAGGGGAATATCTCCTAAACCGTAGAGGTTTAGGAGATATTCTCTATACCTACAGGTAAGCCTTATTATAGGCTTACCTGTAGGTAAAAGTTAAAAAAAAAGGGTATACAACTGCTTTAATAAAATGGGAAACTTAATAAAAACTCAAAACAACGGGGACTCAATAAATACTCAATACAGGAGAGACTGAATAAAAACTCCATACAAAGGGGATTCAATAAATACTCAATACAAGGGGACTCAATAGAAGCTCAATACAAACGGGACACAATAAATACTCAATACAAGGGGGACACAATAAATACTCAATACAAGGGGGACACAATAAATACTCAATACAAGGGGACTCAATAAAAGCTCAATACAAGCGGGACACAATAAATACTCAATACAAGGGGGACACAATAAATACTCAATACAAGGGGGACACAATAAATACTCAGTACAGGAGGGTCACAATAAATACTCAATACAAGGGGGACACAATAAATACTCAATACAAGGGGGACACAATAAATACTCAATACAAGGGGGACACAATAAATACTCAGTACAAGAGGGACACAATAAATACTCAATGCAAGGGGAACTCAATAAAAACTCAGTACAAGAGGGACACAATAATTACTCAATGCAAGGGGGACTCATTTAAAACTTAATACAAGGGGAACTCAATAAAAACTCAATGTTGCAGGCAAGAGGGACCCTTTCTATGTGAAAGTAGTAGTTTCTCTTTAGAGGTCTGGCACATATATCCAATCAACAGGAACCATGAGCTTTGCTGAATAGGGAGCTCTAGCAGGGGGCGTGTCAGACCTCTGTACAGAGTCTACTGCTTCCACAAATAGCAAGTATACTTTTCTGCAGCATGCTGCCAGCGTACAGGTTTGACAGGTGGCACCTCCTTTCAAACTCACCCATTGAGATCAGTGGGGCTACACCACAAATGCGAGCAAAGCACAGTTGAGGTGGGCCCCCACTTATCTGAGTGTGACTGGTTGCACAGGTGCAGTATGATGTTGCAACGTAAAATTGTCAATTAAAGAAAAAGGTAAACAAAAACAAAAAAGGAACCGGAGGCAGCAGTAGCTTCTCATTGATTGATTGATTGATTGATTGATTTATTGTATTTGTAATGCGCCAAATACTGACCCGTCAGGGAAGCGTCTAAGCGCAGAAGACATACCTGTAAATAGATAAATCAAGTCAGGGAAAGAAAATAGAAGGAAAAGAAAAAAGGAGAGCACAAAAAAGCAAACTACCAAGGAACAACAGGGAAAACTAACGTGACTCAGCCTGCTTTTCCCTCAAAAAACCAAGTTTTTATCCTTTTACGAAAGGCCATAATGGAGGGGAGAGACCGGATAGAAACAGGGAGACTATTCCATAGGGCCGTTGCTCTCACAGAAAAGCGTCTACCCCCGAAGGTAAGCAGGCGAGCAGATGGACAAGTGACGAGACCAGCTGTAAGTGATCTAAGTCCTCGTGCAGGGGTGTATCGCGTTATCAAGGAATTCAGGTATTGTGGGCCCGTCCCATGATAAGCGCGATAGGCGAGACAGAGAGCCTTAAACTCAATGCGATCTACCACAGTGAGCCAGTGCAGTGATCGCAGGGTAGGGGTAATATGCTCCCGCCTATTTAAGCCGGAGATTAGTCTAGCGGCCTGGTTCTGGACGAGCTGAATTTTCCTCAGCCACTTTAGAGGCATACCCAAATACACAATATTGTTGAAGTCAATCCGGGAGTTGACGAGAGATTGAACCAAGACTTTCCGGTGGTACTGAGAAAACAAATTTTTGACCTTTCTCAAACACCTGATGTAATACAGTGCATTGTGGATACATTGATTGACTTGGGGTATCCAATTCAGATTACAGTCAAAAATTGTCCCCAGGACGCGGACTTGATTCACTGGAACCGGACACGGCCCAAGGCTCGTAGGCCAGTTTCCCAAAAAGACAGCTGGATCAATACGTCCAGAGATGAGAATTTCTGTCTTTTTAGCATTTAGACTAAGGGAGTTGCGATCCATCCATTGTTTGATGTCTAATAGACAGGAAGCAAGCTGCAGGCCAGGAGCAGGGTCGGATAGGCTGTCAACGACCAACTGGACATCGTCTGCGTACAACCGATTAAACACTGCATGGGTTTCCAGCAGACTCGCAAGTGGCCGAAGATACACATTAAACATATGCCAGCCACCAATATACCACCCTCTGAAAAACGATCCACTATGGATCATCAATTTTTGGAGGGAAGTAAGCAGCATCACTGCCTGTCTGAAATAGACCTTAGGCCCCGTACACACGACCGGATCTATCCGCTGAAAACGGTCCGGCGGACCGTTTTCAGCGGACAGATCCGCTGCGTCCGGCTGCCGGATTTCTATCTGATGGTTGTACACACCATCGGATAGAAATCCGCGCGGAAACAATACGCGGGGCGTGGCCCCGCTGTCGCCGCGACGATGACGCGGCAACGTGGGCAGCCTGGAAGTTTAAAGCTTCCACGCATGCGTCGATTCAGTACGACGCATGCGGGGGATGGCGGTCGATCGGACGTGTCCGGTGAGTCTGTACAGACGACCGAACACGTCCGACGGATAGATTTCCAGCGGACAGATTGGTTAGCATGCTAACCAATTTTGGTCCGCTGGAAACTGTCCGATCCGCCGGACAATTGTCCGCTCTTGCCTACACACCACCGGATCGGTCCGCTGGAACTGGTCCGTCGGACCAGTTCCAGCGGATAGATCCGGTCGTGTGTACGGGGCCTAAGGCCCCGTACACACGATAGAATCCATCCGCTGAAAAATCTCAGCGGATCGGTTTCAGCGGATAGATTCTATGGTGTGTACATTCCTGCGGATATTTATCCGCGGAAATTTCCCAATTCCAGCAGATAAAAATTTGTAGACATGTCTACAAATCTATCCGCTTGAATTGGCTCCCGCGGATCGATCCGGTGGTCTGTACAGACTCACCGGATCGATCCGTCCGAAGGGATACCCCGCATGTGTCGTAATGATTCGACGCATGCGTGGAATTCCTTTTATGACAGCGTCGCGCACGTCGCCGCGTCATCATCGCGGCGACGGCGCGACACGTCATCGCGAGGGGATTTAGGCGCGGATTTCGATCCGATGGTGAGTACACTCCATCGGATCCAAATCCGTGGAAATCCTCGAGAGGATTTATCCGCGGATACGGTCCGGTGGACCGTATCCGCGGATAAATCCTCTCGTGTGTACTAGGCCTAAGAGTTTAAACACCTTTTGTTTTTTTTTAAATGTATTATGCTGATTTAAACGGAAGGTTCCATTGGGATAACTGTTATTTTAGGCATTCTGCATTGATATACGTCGACATGACTTGCATTAATCCAATTGGACCGAATCCATTCACCAGTCATTAATGTATTCCTATTGTCTCTTGCCAGGAAGTGTCTTATAGTACATCAATTGCTGTCTGGTGATAAATTCCCATGAATAAAACATTATTCAAAATAGTCTCAAAGATGAATACTGAAGTTTATATCAATAGATCATGTCGTATTAGAATATACAGACAAGTCTATACAAAAAATGACTCCTAGCACATCATTAGGGAGGACACTTCAATTCCTTTAAAGAATCCGGATTTTACTTACGGTAGATAATAAGCAATCATGATGGGTTAGATAAATAAAAAATAACAGAAGGGTTAAAAGACTTACCTGTCCTGGAGAAAATGCTGATTCAGGCTCGCTTTAGTTCTTCTCACATACCCAAAGGCCACACTTTGGAAGAATGTTCAAATCCATTTTTTTTTTTCGAAAAGCAGGCGAAGACATAATATCCATGGAACGCAAGGTGACGGGGGGAATAAATCATTCTAATTGAATGTGGTGGAAAAGTCAGATCACCTACCTTCCCCAATCCAAATTCATCTGTAAATAAACTGTATTGAAGGGGTCAACTCATGGGTGGTAGACTGCTTAGCGTCTGACTGGTACTGGTACTAGAACCCACAAACATTATAATTTTTATTTTATTTTTACACCCTAGAGAATAAAATGGCGGTCGTTGCAATACTTTCTTTCACACTGTATTTGCGCAGCGGCCTTACAAGCGCAAATTTGGAAAAAATACACTTTTTTTAAATTAAAATATAATACAACAGTAAAGTTAGCCCATTTTTTTTTTATATTGTGAAAGATAATGTTACGCTGAGTAAATTGATACCCAACATATCACGCCCACTCACGAAATTGCGACAAACTTTTACACTTAAAAATTTCCAATAGGCGACTTTTAGAAAAATTCTACAGGTTGCATGTTTTGAGTTACAGTTGACAACAGTTTCACCAGAAAGGAAATAAAAGAACATCTGTAACAGGGACACAAACAGAAATAAAAACCTGACAGGGGTTCTAGCATTCCCCTACAACATTCAAAAAAAGCATTCATATTTTAGCCTGTGCTGCTGTTGAAGAGTTACCATCACCTTTTGTTTGGTAGTCAGCAGTACAGGAAGTGAGGAGAAATCGGGGCCCCAGATAACAGTAAAATCCTGACAGGGGTTCAAAATCTTCCCCAAAATGTCAAAAACAAGAAGAAAGTTTCGGCTGAACATACTGTAAACTTAAAATTCTATTTATTTTATTTTTATATTGATGATACATTGTTTCAAGGTGGAATTAAGCTATATAAGTATGTATATGCCAAGGTTCCTCCTTGTATATGTGGGTCCCCCGTGGAAGTTGGAAATCACTGTGTAGAACCCTGCTCCTGTTGAGTAGGCGCTTTTTTGTAAATTTAGTTACCTATTGTTTAGCTCAGAGGATTATACCAAATTGTGTGTTTCTGTTCCAGTCCAGCTGTGTTGCACATGTCCCCCTTGCCTGCAGGTGTCGCTGTCACCGGGAGTCAAGGTTGGAAATGCAATAGGCTGGGTGCATTGAGTGCCTTCTTCCCAGAAACAGCCAAGTGGTCAACCCACTGTGCATTCTGGGGGAGGGTACTTAAGGGACTTCCGATCCTGACCTTATCCTGACCTGATGGCCCTCCTGCCCTCAGGGATGCACTGACAGTATTTTTACAGTCTCTGGGCCTGCTGGCCCGAGGCTCCGCAACTGAGAGTAGGCCCAGGAGTTTCTGGGGCCTACTGGTCCAGGGGTGGTCCTGTGCTGTCTTGCCTGCGGGAAGAAGCTGAGCAATTGGGGACTCAATTGAAGGACACATCCGGACCAACTTGCCTCACTGTGCTGCCGGCCTGACTGAAAGATCCTGGCACCGTGAGCTGTATACTTTCTATGAAATTTCGCTAAGTGTGTGCATGGTTACACGATCCTGTGACAGAGGGCTGTGTAACGACTCAACGACACTCATTAAGTCTGTAGCAGAGACTTTGAATGAGCTTCGCCCTGGCTGCAAAATTAAACCAGAAGCTCCTTCGGGGGTAGTGCTACATGTGAAGGCTCGTCCGGGATTTGCCGTTACCTCTCGCAACTCAATTAGACTGTCCATCTTGGACTTATGTTACAGAGGGACTGTACTATTTTCTTTTTCCTGGAGAAAAAAAGGGGAGAACTTTGCGGTCATTTCTGAAGCCACATGGACTGTGGGCGGAGCCAAGAAAGTAAGACAAGCCCGCGAGCTATGTGCCAAAAAGGACAAGTGGGAGGAGTCCCTGCCTATTTGCCGCGTGAGACGCTGCGTGTGTGTCCAACACTCAGAAGGAATCGGAACACCGCCATGTCTTCAGTGCTATCAATGCAGTCTGCTATGGGGCCCAGGATGTTTCCTGCGGGTACCGCTACAAGTGTCATGCTGCCGGGGACTATGCTGACAGACACTGGCATTCGTCTGAAGCCACGTGGGCGGTTCATGCTGTACACCATCAGAGATGTGGAAGTATTAGGTATGCTGTGCAACAGGTGCGAAGGACTGGTTATTCACCCCCGTACATTTGTCCGTTGTCTATGTTGCGGGGAGTACCTGTTTGTTGTAGAGCAACCCACCATGCCGCCTCGTGCCCACAGAGTGGACTGGGCCACAAGCAATGTGTCAGAAGAAGTTGCTGCCTTTGATCCAGTGATTAGGCCCACGCTTGCCACATCTGCTTTCGCGAGTGTTCCCGAGGGGGATGTCGCTGTAACTGCTATGGAAGAGTCACCAGCAGACGCCACCACTGGTGTCACCTTAACGGTGTCTATCTCTGCTGCACCTGCTGCTGCTGCACCTGTCCAAAGGAAGGTGGGATACATGAAGGCCTCCCGCGGCCATGGTCGAGGCCTACCTCAAGGACTACCCGAACCGGACCCAAAGAAAAGCCCAATTCCTGAGAAGTCCACGACAGGAACGGGTGAGAGATCTAAGGGGAATTTGTCTGGGACTGTGTATAATTATTTACCGGCGGAGGAGCTGGGGGATTCAGAGATAGAGTCCTTGTCAGATGTTTCCAGGGATGATGATTTATCTGAGACTATGTCGCAAGAACTGTTATGGGCAAATAGCGATGATGTCGCCTCTGCCTTTACTTTCTCCGATTAATCAGCTATGGACTTGGGGGAGACAACACCAAGGGTGGAACCCCTAGTTGCTTGCTACTGATGAGATCCTGGCCCGCGGTACTAGTTCGCTGGGTTCAGGAAAACTGTCTGCAAATGTTAATGTGCACAAGTCCAAAAAGTCTTGTGTACCCCCTGGACTTGGAAGTACCAGGTCCCTGCCAAGGCTTGCCCGGTTGCAAAGGCTGCTCAACAACCGGGTAGCTACAGAATATGGACTGAAGTTTCCCTATGTTCCCAGGGAGATTATGCAAGAAATTGAGTCTTGAAAAGAGCAATGGTACAGCGAGGCTGTTTGGGACTATCTGTCAGTGCCGAAACCGTTCCGGAAGGCAGGCCATTCCCGTGCCCTGGATGATTCCTTCAAGGGGTGCCTGCTGCATTGGAACTATGATAGACATATTCACGCTGATAAAGTGGTCATTTGCCGACCAGGGAAGGACAATGTGGTCCCGACAAGCAAGGAAAGACTCTTGCCAGATCCCCGGTTTTACTGGTGATAAGTTACGGTGACTGTGCAGAGTTTTTTTTTTTTTTTCACTTTGTCAGAAGAGGAAGATTTTCTTTTCTGAAGGACTGTGGGGTATATAGCTAGTTAGTGCTAGGTCACCGGAAGACTTCGAAGTCAAGATCACTTTACCCGGGGTCCGGCACTTGAAATTGAGGACTTTGGTCATGTTATACTTCTGCCACTAGGTGGTGGGAGTTCGCTCAGTAAATATTGGATTTTTTTCCTACTTACCTTTTAGCTACCCACATTTAATAATGCATATATATGGAGAAAGAGAGGCTCATTTCTCCGGAAGTGAGGCTCTGCTTCTCGTTGTACAGTGAGACGTTATATGGTTGCCTATGCCTGTTTTGTTTTTCAGGTACATTTGAACCTTCTGTCAAGCCACTGGAGAGTGGGTGGGTTAGATAGAGGATACTGTAATGTATGTTGACGTGATGTTGTTGTGTGTACAAGATAAATGTGAAATTTTATTTTATTGTTTACTCCCTCCCTTTCCCGTCCAAGTTTTTTTGGGATTCAGGTACTGACTCTCAGGAGTGAGAGTAATTTTTCCCCACTCGACATTGTCTTTTTGCGGTGGGGGAGTGTGTAGCGCCCTACTCCTGTTCGGTAGGTGCTATTTTGTAAATTTAGTTACCTCAACTGAGAGTAGGCCCTGGAGTTTTTTGGGGCCTACTGGTCCAGGGGTGGTCCTGTGCTGTCTTGCTTCAGGGAAGAAGCCGAGCAATTGGGGACTCAATTGAAGGACGCATCCAGACCAAGTTACCTCACTGTGCTGCCGGCCTGGCTGAAAGATCCTGGCACCGTGAGCTGTGTACTTTCTTTGAAATTTCACTAAGTGTGTGCGTGGTTACACAATCCTGTGGCAGAGGGCTGTGTAACGACTCAACAACACTCATTAAGTCTGTGGCAGAGACTTTGAACTAGCTTTGCACCGGCTCCTAGGTCAGTGAGAGTGGGCCTATCCGGTGGTTGCTAAATACTGCGTGGAACCGATTCGCCCTCCTGATCTAAGACTGTACCCGTGATCCACAAAACAAGGTACCTGAATCTTCCCTATCCCTCTACCCCTCTGTTGGATAAAACTCTTGAAGAAAAAGAAACCAAAGCGTTGGTGCGGACATTCTTTTTGAATAACTCTTCAGGAGGGACCCCTAGATCGAGAGTGGTGAACAGTAAGGTAACGGCAGGCCCAAAATTAAACCAGCAGCTCCTTCAGGGGTAGTGCTAAAACTGTAATAGTCACCACTATTAGGCTGCATTTACACCTGAGCGTTTTGTCGCCTTAACTACTTGCCGTCGCCGCACCGTCATAATACGTCCACAAGGTGGCTCTCCTAGGCGAGATCACGTATTATGACGTCCTACCCTTTAGCCGCCACTAGGGGCGCACGCGCGCCGCCGGAGGCGCGCGCACGCGCCCCCCGCTCGCCCCCGACTCCCGTGCGTGTGCCCGGCGGGCGCGATCGCCGCCGGGCACACGCGATCGCTCGGTACAGAGCGGGGAACGGGAGCTGTGTGTGTAAACACACAGCTCTCGTTCCTGTCAGCAGGGGAAATGCTTTTCTTCGGTTCATACAATGTATGAACCGAGGATCAGTGTTTCCCCTAGTGAGGCCACCCCCCCCCCCACAGTAAGAACACACCCAGGCATACTTAACCCCTTCCCCGCCCCCTAGTGTTAACCCCTTCACTGCCAGTGGCATTTTTATAGTAATCTAATGCATTTTTATAGCACTGATCGCTATAAAAATGCCAATGGTCCCAAAAATGTGTCAAAAATGTCCGAAGTGTCCGCCATAATGTCGCAATACCAAAAAAAAAATCGCTGATCGCCGCCATTACTAGTAAAAAAAATATTAATAAAAATGCCATAAAAATACCCCCTATTTTGTAAACGCTATAACTTTTGCGCAAACCAATCAATAAACGCTTATTGCGATTTTTTTTTACGAAAAATATGTAGAAGAATACGTATCGGCCTAAACTGAGGAAAAAAAATGTTTTTTTATATATTTTTGGGGGATATTTATTACAGCAAAAAGTAAAAAATATTCATTTTTTTCAAAATTGTCGTTCTATTTTTGTTTATAGCGCAAAAAATAAAAACCGCAGAGGTGATCAAATACCACCAAAAGAAAGCTCTATTTGTGGGAAAAAAAGGACGCCAATTTTGTTTGGGAGCCACGTCGCACGACCGCGCAATTGTCTGTTAAAGCGACGCAGTCCCGAATCGCAAAAAGTACTCTGGTCTTTGGGCAGCAATATGGTCCGGGGGGTAAGTGGTTAAGCATGAAGCTCCAAAACGCTAGAGGGGAAAAAATACATTATTCTCAATGGAGATGGTTCACATCTCCACTCCAAAACGCCTGAAGCCAAATGCCTGAAGCGCAAATCGGGCTAATTTGGGCGTATTTGAACGTTTGTATTCCCATAGAAACTAATGGAAACGCTCGATTCAAGCGTCTAGCGCGACAACGAGCGTTTCTACGGGTGTTTTGTCGCTTTAATCTGTTCTGTGAAATAGAACATTCACCCAGGAAGAAGAAAAAAAAAATCTACAAACATAGCAACAAGTGATAAAAGAGATGATAATTTTTCCTATTGGCTAAAATAAAAAACGACAAAGTTCAAAAACGTCAGACAACGCTGTATGCAAACGCGCGAATACGCGCAACAAAACGTGCGACAAAACGCCGGAAAAAATGACCGAAAACGATACGCTCAGGTGTGAATGTGGCCTTACTGTGATCAGCACTATGTTCTGGGTCCGGTTCCAAATAGCTGTCCTGCTGCATAGTGAACACAGGGGGTCCGCTGCCATTTACAGAATGCCTTGAACTTTTGTCAAGGAATGCAAGGTGTTCCCTGATTGGACGTAGTGTCGAGGCGGCCGGTGACATTACAATGTTCCCCCCCATCCAATAACAGAATGCTTTGCATTCTTTAACATTCACTTAGCTGAGCATTTTCAGATGTTTTTTTCTGATACAAATATATTTTATTACATTTCAAAAGAATAACAAAAAGCATCCAATCTGCCCACACAGGGGCTTGGAGTGGTGATTCTCATAAATGTTTTCATACATTTTGTTTTTCAGGCATGTTTGCACATTTTTTTTTTGCAAATATAATTGGCTTTTTTTTAGGTGCTTTTCAATTAAAAGCTGTGAAGTGCTACTGAAAAAGGGCCAGAGAGCTGCTGTTGAGTCCAAGTCCAGTTCAAGTCTATGGGGACAAAAATGCTTAAATCTGCCTGAAAAGTAGCTCTTTTTTCAGCAACAGGTGTTTTGCTACAAGCGACAAAACGCTGAAATGTGAATAGGAGCCATTAAAATGAATGGTATTTTTGCTTGTTGAGTGTTTCTGAGCTTTGAGCTGAAAAACAGTGTGAACGGGGTCTGAGAAAAATGCTAGAAATAGCGCCTGCACTTTGCAGCAGGGCAACCAATCAGCACAGGACCTAGAAGATAGTAAGGATCACTGTCGCACCAATGTCTTCTACAGTGATTTCCAACTTCCACAGGGATTGTCCAGCTATGGCGCATCCAAGCTGGACCATTGTAACTGACTCAGGGCAGGACTTAAGGCCCCGTACACACGACCGAGGAACTCGACGTGCCAAACACATCGAGTTCCTCGTCGAGTTCAGTGTGGAAGCCGCCGAGGAGCTCGGCGGGCCGACTTTCCTCATTGAACAACGAGGAAATAGAGAACATGTTCTCTTTTCGGCCCGACGAGTTCCTCGACGGGTTCCTCGCTGAAAGGTGTACACACGACCAAGTTTCTCGGCAGAATCCAGCTCCGACCGAGTTTCTGGCTGAATTCTGCCGAGAAACTCGGTCGTGTGTACGGGGCCTCAGAGTGGTGGGGGCCCCTGGGCTTGAGTAACTTTCGGGCCCTACCTTCTATACCGGGGATATGCAATTAGTGGACCTCCAGCTGTTGCAGAACTACAATTCCCATGAGGCATAGCAAGACTCTGACAATCACAAGCATGACACCCAGAGTCAGAGGCATGATGGGACTTGTAGTTTTGCAACAGCTGGAGGTCCGCTAATTGCATATCCCTGTTCTATACATTACGAAAAATGGGCGTGGTTCATGCAAAATAGTGGGCGTGGTTCAAATTGGCGTGGCTCGGAAGGGGGTGTGGTTAGAGTCTGAGATTAATGAGGTATGGAGGGAGAAAGAAAGAAAGAGGGAGAGAAAGAAAGGAGAGAAAGAGGGAGAGAAAGAGAGAGAGAGAGAGAGAGAAAGAGAGATGGAGGTACAGCAGGCCCAGATCCTACACCACAATAAAAATATGTGTATCTATCTATCTATAACAAGCTCTTTAATGCATATTTGCTACCCCCTGCACGCCAATGACTCTGTGCAGACAGAGCCTTGAAACTGGTTTACATTTCAACAGCCTCCGGTGTTCTGCCAAATAAGTTTCCCTGGGGGATAAGGACCCCCCTGTACTGCGCAGGCGCGGCTTGCCGTCTAGAGCTGACCTTGTCTCAGCTCTACATGTTCGGCTATTTTCGGAGGCTCAGTTCAGGTTCGTACTGCGCAAGCGCCACGCTGTGCCTGCGCAGTACAGGGGGGGTCCTTATCTGCCGAGGGAACATTTTTTCAGCATGACACCAGGAAACTTTTTCGGCAGGACACACGGTCAGTGTCAGACTGTCAATAGCTCAGGGCGGGCGCTACCTATTTATGTCACGTGTATGGAGAAGGACACGAGGGGGAGGCGGGAGCCATGAGTACATTGCGGGGGCCCTACGCAGCTTGCGTAGCAAGCATATAGGGCGGATCGGCCCTGGGAACGGCACACACAGAGCGTGCCATGACTCAGTGGACGGGAAGCACATGCGCTGAAGAAATAATCAAAGAAAAAAGTAAGGAGACTTTAACAGGCAGGGGCCCCCTATTGGATGGGGCCCATGGGCTTGAGCCCAGTCAAGCCCAATGGTAAGTCCAGCCCTGGCAGGGCAGGACTTAGAGTGGTGGGGGCTCCTGGGCTTGGGTAACTTTCGGGCCCTACCTTCTATACCGGGGATATGCAATTAGCGGACCTCCAGCTGTTGCAGAACTACAATTCCCATGAGGCATAGCAAGACTCTGACAGCCACAAGCATGACACCCAGAGTCAGAGGCATGATGGGACTTGTAGTTTTGCAACAGCTGGAGGTCCGCTAATTGCATATCCCTGTTCTATACATTACGAAAAATGGGCATGGTTCGTGCAAAATAGTGGGCGTGGTTCAAATTGGCGTGGCTCGGAAGGGGGTGTAGTTAGAGTCTGAGATTAATGAGGTATGGAGGGAGAAAGAAAGAAAGAGGGAGAGAAAGAAAGGAGAGAGAGAGAGAAAGAGAGATGGAGGGACAGCAGGCCCAGATCCTACACCACAATAAAAATATGTGTATCTATCTATCTATAACAAGCTCTTTAATGCATATTTGCTACCCCCTGCACACCAATGACTCTGCCGCCGCTAAAATATCCACAACCAATATTTCTTGGTCCGAAAAGAAACAAAAGGCCTACTTGTGCACTCACCGGAGTCTTTGGAAAAAACGAGAGCTAAATAATAAAAATTATTCATTAGTCATTACAGAAATATTCCCCTTTCCCTATGATTCACGTCCTAGTAATTATCATCTGACCAGCCTAATAAAAACAGCGAAAAAACGAAGGTCAACTAGCAGCGACAAGTGTTCATTATACAATAATTACATTGTGATTGTGCAGACTTGAAACTGGTTTACATTTCAACAGCCTCCGGTGTTCTGCCAAATAAGTTCCCCTGGGGGATAAGGACCCCCCTGTACTGTGCAGGCGCGGCTTGCCGTCTAGAGATGACCTTGTCTCAGCTCTACATGTTCGGCTATTTTTGGAGGCTCAGTTCAGGTTCGTACTGCGCAAGCGCCACGCTGCGCCTGCGCAATACAGGGGGGGTCCTTATCTGCCGAGGGAACAGTTTTTCAGCATGACACCAGGAAACTTTTTTGGCAGGACACACGGTCAGTGTCAGACTGTCAATAGCTCAGGGCAGGCGCAACCTATTTATGTCACGTGTATGGAGAAGGACACGAGGGGGAGGCGGGAGCCCTGAGTACATTGCGGGGGCCCTACGCAGCTTGCATAGCAAGCATATAGGGCGGATCGGCCCTGGGAATGGCACACACAGAGCGTGCCGTGACTCAGTGGACGGGAAGAACATGCGCTGAAGAAATAATCAAAGAAAAAAGTAAGGAGACTTTAACAGGCACGGGCCCCCTATTGGATGGGGCCCAGTCAAGCCCAATGGTAAGTCCAGCCCTGGTAACTGTGCTATATAAGTCATAACTAGAATTCACCTTTAAAAGATCCTAAACATTCCATAGACATGCCAGCACTTCCATGCCTTCGTATTCCAGGTTATTCATCCCGGAGTCTCCCTCTGATTTAACAGATAACCTATTACACATAATACATTAATCAGTTATAAACCAGTACTGATAGTGCGGTTGTAAATGGCAGTTATGTGTATCATTTATAATTTCTTTAAGTTAATGTTTATAGTATTACTAAGGAACATGTGTCAAAGCATTACAGCATATGACTAACTGATTAAAGGCTCAGTTCACGAAGAGCGTATAAGCTGTTAAACATAAATGTCCTCTACTTCTTCACATGAAATAGATATTTACTTAAAGTTTAACTAAAGGTAAATTATTGTTAAAGCGGAGTTCCAATGCCAATAATTTTTTTTTTTTTTAAACAATTCGTAAGTTTATATAATTTAAATGTAACACTCATTTATTTTTTCCAATATATCCCCCGATGTCCGGGTTCGTATAAAAAACTAAGTTATATAATTTCTTCCTGCCCGTTTTCATCTTGTGAAGCCCACAAGTAGACAGTTCCAGGATGCAGTGATGCTGAGCTGCCAGCATGCACCACCCGTTCCCGCACATGCGCATTATGCGCATTATGTACGGCGCAGCCGTAAACTTCCGACGTTGCCATCAGAAGTGCCCGCCCCGTTGTGATGGCAATGAAGATGAACAGCGGTGGCCATCCGCACTGACTCCTGGCAATAATGACACATAGCTCCCAGGAGACAATACGCCGGATAGGACGACCATACCCACAGGTGCCAGAGACAGGAAAGGCCATAGAAAACACGGCTATACAGGTACCCCCTAGGAAAAAAAAACAATGGCCCGGATTCACATACCTGAGCGCATCTTTATGCCGGCGTATCGCATCTCATATGCGCTACGCCTACGTAACACAGAGAGGCAAGCACAGTATTCACAAAGCACTTGCTCCCAACGTTGCGCCGGCGTAACGTAAATTCCTAGGCATAAGCCGGCCTAATTCAAAGTAGGTGGAAGTGGGCGTGATACATTTAAATGAACCGTGACCCCATGCAAATGATGGGCCGAACGAACGGCGCATGCGCCGTCCCGTAGACACTTCCCAGTGCGCATTCTCAGAATCACCTTGGAACGAACACCTAAGATACGTTGAATAACTGAACGTAACCTACGCCCAGCCCTATTCACGTAGTACTACGTAAACGACGTAAAATACGACGGCTGTTCCGTGGTCCATACCTTTGCATGGGATGCGCCTCCTATATGTGGAATAACTTTACGCCGGACGTACGCCTTACGCAAACCGCGTATATTATGCGCCGGGCGCCGTATCTCCCTCATTTGCATATTTGCAATGAGGCGGCCAGCGTAAATATGCGCCCAAGATACGCCGGCGTAGGAAAGTTACGTCGGTCGGAGGAAGCCTATTTTCAGGCGTATCTAGTTCTATGGGCACGGCGCATAGATACGACGGCGCACATTTACACTTACGCGGCGTATCTGTAGATATGTAGGCGTAAGTGCTACGTGAATCCGGGCCAATGTATGTAATACGAGAATGCTATTGAGGTTAACTTAAAAAATTGTGTGGAACTCCACTTTAACAAGCCCTCTGTATCTTTGCAGATCTACTGGGACTCTTTAAAAGCCTATATAAGAGGCTTATTTATTTCTCAAATTTCTCAAATTAAAAAAAGATCTAGGGCTTGGGAACGATCTGCGGCGGAAGATATTCTACAGACCGAACTTCAATATAAAGCGAATCCCACTATAGAAGTTCAACAGAAGTAAAGTTTCTTATAGCCCTGGTTCACACTGGGCTGCGGGAGTGAAGCCGTGCGAGTTCAGCTGGACTCGCACGATTTCACTCCCGCTGGCAGTCCCGATTTCGGCCACGATTTAAGAGACATCTGTGCAGGTTTCTGCACAGATGTCTATGTAAATCGCGGCCCGAAATCGCAAAAAGTAGTACAGGAACTACTTTTTGAAATCGGTGCAGCGCCGCAGATGCGGCGTCGCACCGATTAGGACAGTGTCATTGCCGACAATTGCCGGCAAATGCCGCCGATTTGAGATGCGATTTCACATGTGAAATCGCATCTCAAATCGAAGGAAATCGTACCCAGTGTGAACCTGGGCTTAAAGAGACTGAACTGCAACTTTTCCTAATTCCATTATGCTAAAAGAATTGTCTGCAGCTGACAGAGGCAATAATAAAACCCCAGGTGCAGTTGGGTTACCGGGGGAAGTCTATGGAGCTAATTTGTTCCCTGAAATGTTAGCAGTATTTAATGCAGCATTAGAGTGTGGTCATCTCCTTCCTTCTATGGATGGGGCGATTATTATAGTCCTATTAAAACCTAATAGGACTCCTAAAAATCCAGAATAATATCGCCCAATATCATTACTTACATCGGACGTAAAGTTATAGGCAAAAGTGTTAGCCACTAGATTGGCAAAAGTAATATCTAAAACCATTCTGGTTTCATTCCAAGTAGAACATTTGGGCAATAAAGCTATATTGGTACATAATGCGGAAAAGGCTTTTGATCGCATAGAATGGGATTTTCTATGGCACTGTTTAGAGATGTTTCGATTTGGACCCCAGGTTATAAGATGGACACAACTTCTTTATGCTGCCCCGATAGCACAGGTTAAGGCCAATGGACAAGTATCAGTCCCTTTCTCTTTAAAACGAGGCACAAGACAGGGATGTCCATTATCACCTCTACATTTTTCCCTAGCCCTTGAACCTTTGGCTGCTGATATCTGCCAATCATAATAAGGCTTACCTGTAGCTAACGTGGAAATCTCCTAAACCTGCACGGTTTAGGAGATATCCCCTGTATCAGCATGTGCTGACGTCATCGGCACTTGAGCACTGAAGCAATGGCTCATACGTGTTGTTTGCTTCAGCTAACGTGATATTACACAGGGGTGATGTCATTGCGGCTCCGGCCAATCACAGCGCCGGAGCCCACGATAGCCTGAAAAAACTCCGGGAGACATGTTGCCGGGCAGAGCATTGTGTCAGGACTGCTGCGAGGGCTTCGATCTAAAGTGAGTATTTCATAATGAGCTAGTTTGCTATGCGTACTAGCTCATTATTATGCAGGTTTTTGATTTTTATTTTTTGTGGGTTTACAACCACTTTAACAGTTTTTGGAAGAGCCAATCTGATAAGGATAGTTTGGATGCCACAACTACCATACTTTCTACATAGTTGTCCTATATGGTTCCCTCAGAAATGTTTTAGACATGTAGATAATTTGTTTAGAAATCTTATTTGGAGATATAAACACCCTCGGATAAACTACTTAAGACCCGGACCTTTAGGCAGGTAAAGGACCTGGCCAGTTTTTGCGATTCGGCACTGCGTCGCTTTAACTGACAATTGCGCGGTCGTGCGACATGGCTCCCAAACAAAATTGGCGTCCTTTTTTCCCACAAATAGAGCTTTCTTTTGGTGGTATTTGATCACCTCTGCGGTTTTTATTTTTTGCCCTATAAACAATATCCCCCAAAAACATCTAAAACATTTTTTTTTCCCTCAGTGTAGGCCGATACGTATTCTTCTACCTATTTTTGGTAAAAAAATCGCAATAGGCGTTTGTCGATTGGTTTGCGCAAAATTTATAGCGTTTACAAAATAGGGGATAGTTTTAATGCATTTTTATTAATTATTATTTTTTTTTTTACTACTAATGGCGGCGATCAGCGAGTTTTTTCGTGACTGCGACATTATGGCGGACACTTCGGACAATTTTGACACATTTTTGGGACCATTGTCATTTTCACAGCAAAAAATACATTAAAAATGCATTGTTTACTGTGAAAATGACAATTGCAGTTTGGGAGTTAACCACAAGGGGGCGCTGAAGGAGTTAAGTGTGACCTCATCTGTGTTTCTAACTGTAGGGGGGTGTGGCTGTAGGTGTGACATCATTGATTGTGCTTCCCTATATTAGGGAACACACAATCGATGATGGCGCCACAGTGAAGAACGGGGAAGCTGTGTTTACACACAGCTCTCCCCGTTCTTCAGCTCCGGGGACCGATTGCGGGACTCCAGCGGCGATCGGGTCCCGCGGTCGCGGTCACGGAGCTTTGGACCGCGACCCACGGCTGGGCACTTAAAGAGGACGTACCTGTACGTGCTTGTGCCCAGCCGTGCCATTCTGCCGACATATATGTGCAGGAGGCGGTCATTAAGTGGTTAAACTGGGAACTCTACAGTTACCTAAGGAAAGAAGGAGGTTTAGCTTTTTCTAATACCAGACTGTATTATCTGGTATCACAACTTTAGCAATTATATGATTGGAATGATATAAATCAAAAGGACCCCATACAGCAAATTATATTTTCCCAACTGTCGATGGATCCACCAGTGCAGCTAGCAAACAAATATGTCTTTGATTAGTTGGAATCTATCTACATCGATAGAAGAACAAAAAGTTAAACCTAGTTTCAAAACATGAACCTGATCAGTGGTCAAAGGTGTAGAGGATAGGTTAATTACTTCAAGTCCTGGGGTTCCTGGTTGGGAGCCCGAGGAGTGAGGGTCGGATTCAAATCCTGACTTTCCCCTAAAAAAATAGGTGCTATTTTAGAATCTATATGTTGAGCACTCACAGGGAACATAGTAGATATAGATGGTTCACTCACTCGACAAATGAGGGAGGAAGATAGTGCAGGAAGAATAGACGGATTGACAACGATTGAGGGTAAAAGTGAGGGTTGAGAAGGAACGACAGTGGTTTGCTAGACGATTATTGTTTAAGGTTATGTATGACAAGCCTCAACAACCCGGCAACATTGATTTCTCTCTTATGGACTATACGGAGTTAGAATTGCAGGCCATGGATGACCTGATGTCTTTATTGGAGGAGGGCAACACTGGTGATGAGGTTCTTCCCATTTCATTGGGGGTCGTCGTCCCTAGTGTTGTTTTCCCCCCTCCTATTTCATATAAACCTAAATCTCGAGCATTTCCTCCTTTACAGACTAACCCGAATCTCTGGGCATTTGTTCAGCAGGTGTCGTCAGAGATTAAAAACATGGATTTGGCCAATAAGAACAACAAAAATCTGTCTTCAGCCCAATACAAGGCCCTTACTGATCTTCAGAATCACCCCAATTTAGTCATAAAACCGGCTGATAAGGGTGGGAATGTAGTTATCATGGATGTTGAGGCGTATGAATCCATGTGCCTTGACATCCTTGGTAACAAAGACTGGTATAGACCGATCTCTAGGACAATCATTGATAACTTTACTAGGGAATACTATGATTTGATTTTTGGTGCCTACCATCGAGGTATCATTGACTTAAGTACTTGGAATTTTCTGAATGTTAAGGAGCCTAAGATTCCAACATTTTACTCCCTTCCCAAAGTGCATAAGTCCATGCAACACCCTCCGGGACGACCCATCGTCTCTGGGTGCCAAGGACTTACTGAAAACGCCAGTGCACTAATAGATAAATATTTGCTTCCTCATGTGACTTCCCTTTTTTCCTATGTTAAGGACACCATCGACCTACTCTGCACCATTGATGGAAAAGTTATTCCTCCTGGTGCCTGGCTGGTAGCTCTCAATGTGGAAAGCCTCTATAACTCTATACCACATGCTAGAGGTATAGAGGTTGTTTCCACCCAACTCAAAGAACGCAGTGCAGCCTCCGATCTGTACAGTGAATTTGTTCTCCGGTTATTGAAATTTATTCTCACACAAAATGTGTAAATGTTTGGCTCCTCCCACTTCCTCCAGATACAGGGTGTAGCTATGGGGACCAAATGTGCCCCTAGCTATGCAAACCTGTATCTGGGGGGGTGGGAGAGAGACATTTTTGCAGATGATCGATTTGTGCATTTGCTCTGCAATGTCATCGCCTGGCATAGATACATAGATGACATCTTAATTTTCTGGTCTGGCACTAAGGATGAGCTCACTCAGTTAATGGACTTATTGGCCAATAACTCTTACAACTTGAAGTTCACAATGGAATGCAGTCAATCCAGGGTGAACTTTTTGGACTTACAGATTCGCGTTGACCCTGCTGGCCGCTTGCATTCTTCCCTTTACCGCAAGCCGTCAGCGGGAAATACAATTCTACATGCGACTAGCGCACATCCCGAACCCCTTCTGGAAAGTATTCCTTACAGCCAATTCCTTAGATTGAAGAGAAACTGCAACCCGGAAAACTGATTTCCACATTGCAGCTAACAAACTATATTTAAGACTGCATTCTCGAGGATATAGTCGCTCTCTTTTTTTTTTTCTCAAAAAAGGATGTTTATTGAATAGAATAATCATGCATGGTTACAAATATTGCATCAGTTTCATTTCTCAGTCTCTGTATTACATCCATACATAAGCGTAAAATAATAAAATAACAAAAAGAACAATCCACACATAAACTTCTGGAATGCTACCTTCTCTGCCCACTAGACCAACTCATTATACATAAAAGGCAGTGTATGAGTATCATCAAGCTCCCGCATTCCTGGACCTACTCCATTATTACTCCATTGTGCTGTACCCTGCCCTCTCCCTCCCCTGCAGAGTGCCCCAGATCCAGTCTTAAGTCCTTGCCCCTGACCTCTTACATTAGTAATCTGTCCAACACCAACTCGAGTGGAGCTAAACCCGGGGAATTTAGCCAGGGGGCCCACAACTTTTCAAACCTGCCCCACCTTTTTCTGTGCTGATATATGTATTTCTCTGCCTGTAGAGTGGATCCCATCTGGGCTATCCACTCTCCCAACCCTGGAGGCTCCGCGTCCTTCCAGTGCCTTAGTATTAGTTTGCGGGCCTGGAAAAGGGCCCTACCAACTGCCTTTTTGTGGTTATCCTCCAGCGGTATGTCTTCTATAATACCCAGTATACATACTTTAGGGGTTTGGGGTATTTGAATCATGAATAC
This sequence comes from Rana temporaria, assembly GCF_905171775.1. Classification (NCBI taxonomy): domain Eukaryota; kingdom Metazoa; phylum Chordata; class Amphibia; order Anura; family Ranidae; genus Rana; species Rana temporaria. The sequence continues at coordinate 45,808,334 of NC_053490.1, read as the reverse complement.
CCTGTTTAGTGTTGTGAGAACCCCCGTCCAGTATAGATGCAGCTTGGGACACCGCCACATTAAATGGATGAGGTCACCATGGTCCCTAGCACATCTAGGACAGTTGTCATCCTCAGTCAGCCCCATCTTACGCAGTCTGGCCGGGGTAAAGTGTACCCGTAGAACAATGTACAGTTGTGACAAACGGTGTGCTACGTTGAGCGAGGCTCCCTGTATGGCCAATAATGCTTCTTCCCATTGTTCCTCCTCAAAAACACCCACATCTCTTTCCCAGGAGTCCACCACCCTAGAGGGAAGGGCCGGCAGCACAGCTGTCAGTAGCATGGCATATGAGCTTGAAATGAAGCCCCTGAAGCTAGCTATCCCAGTCATAAAGTGGAAGATCGGGGCAGGGGACAATGTCCAAGGGTTATTTCCAGCCTGGGCCCTGATGGCATGTCTCAACTGTAAGTAGGGAAAATACATGGTCTGGGGAAGATCAAACTTCTCTCGGAGCTCCGCAAAAGAAAGCAAGCGGCCCCCAGAGAAGATATGCACCAAGTGTGTAACCCCATACCTCCTCCACTGCTCACCACAGGTCAGAGACAGTAGTTCCTCGTAGTATCGGTTGTTCCAAATTGGACTGTGACCGGTAAACCCCTCTATGTTTTGTAGTTGGCGGGTTTTATTCCAGACTTTCTGCATTAATGCATATGTAGGGAAAAGTTTATTGGACTTAGCACATTGCAGCGACTCTAGACCAGTTACCATATTAGCCATGCCTGTCATGTGATTTACTATGTCGACCACCGGGTCTCCCCTTCCCTTACTCATAGCCCGAGCTATGTGTTGTAGTTGTGATGCCAGGTAGTATACCCAGGGGTTTGGGAGAGCAAGCCCCCCCACCTCCTTTGGCTTTTGTAGTTGTTCTAGCTTAATCCTGGGAGGTTTATTAAGCCAGAGAAACACTCTGAACAGGGAGTTAATAATTCTAAAAATCCTGAGAGGGATAACCATGGGGGTGTTGTGCAGAATATACAGCAACTGAGGCATAAATACCATCTTCGTGAGGTTCACTCTACCAACCAGGGACATTTTTAATTTTGACCATATCTTAATTTTGTCTCTAATCCTGCCTATCAAGGGGGTGAGATTTAGGGAGACATAATCAAGCAGTTGGGGGGTGACCCAGACGCCCAAGTATTTAAATTTAGTCGCCACCGGAATGTCACGCAGCGTACGATCCTGCGGATTCGACGCATCCAAAAACATAATTGCGGACTTAGTCCAATTTATCAATAGTCCCGAAAAGGACCCGAAGGTCTGAATCACCGACATTGCCTCCCGGAGAGAACCCGACGTATCTCCCAGTAGTAGCATGGTATCGTCCGCGTAGAGCATAATTTTTTCATGTATTAATCCGTACTGAAATCCCTTGATTAGGGGGTTAGAGCGCACCAGTGCCGCCAGCGGTTCTATGGTAACCGCAAATAGCAAGGGTGACAGAGGGCACCCCTGCCGAGTCCCCCTGTGTAGTGGAAAGGGAGGAGACACTCTGCCCTCCTCCCTAATAACCGCCAGAGGGGAGTCATACAGGAGGCGCACCCATGATTGGAACACAGGCCCGAACCCGAATCTAGACAACGTCGCCCACAGGTACTGCCACTCAATGCTGTCGAATGCCTTGTGGGCATCTAGAGACAGCAATGCTCTATCCCCCCCATTATCCGCCGTCGATTGCATGTTTACAAATAGTCTCCTCAGGTTAATAGCTGTAGATCGTTCCGGTATGAACCCTGATTGGTCTGAGTGTATTATCGCCGAGATCACCTTATTCAGCCTTGTTGCCAAGACTTTTGCTAGTATTTTTATATCACTTTGTAAAAGTGAGATTGGCCTATAGGAACCAGGATCCAATGGATCCTTTCCCGGTTTAAGCAGGAGTACTATGCTTGCTTGTCTCATAGAGTCTGGAAGCCGCCGTGCCTCCCTGGCCGCGTTCAAAGTTTGAAGCAGCTTCGGGAGCACAACGCTCCCATATTGCTTGTATACTTCAACTGGTATGCCATCGTCCCCTGGTGCCTTAGTATTGGGGAAAGAATTGGTTGCCTCTATCATCTCCTCAATGGTAATGGGAGTCTCAAGGGACTCCGCCTGGGACTCCGTTAAACACGGTAGCTCTATCCCCTGCAGAAAGTCCCGAGTCTCCTCTCCAGTGTGTGTTTGCTTCGATTCATATAGACTGGCATAAAATCTGGTCAGTTCCCCCATTACCAGGTCGGGGGTGTTCACCAACCTACCTCCTTCAGTTCTAAGAGCTCCAATAGATGGGGACGTCTGTTGTGATTGAACTATTTTGGCCAAGAGCTTGCCCGTTTGCTCCCCCTCCTCATAGAACGCCATTTTTGAAAAAAAACGTTTTTTGTCAGCTCTAGAAGCGTCTAGTCTAGCCAATGCGTCCTGAGCCGCTATCCACGCCTCCCGGGAGCCCTCCCTCGAGTTAGCTATGTACTCCGCCTCCAAGCGTTTCACCATCTGTGCTACCTGGTCCCTTTGTTCGGTCGTGTTGTGTTTTATGGCGTTCACCTCAGCAATAAAAACTCCCCTCAAGTAGGCCTTAAAAGCATCCCAAGCAGTGTCTGTTGCAGGATGATCTGCATGTCTCTGCCAGTAAGCCACTATGTCCTTCTCAATTTTCTCATGAGAAGGGAAGAGGTTGAGCCAAAAGGCATTAAGCTTCCATGGTGCTCTGGGAAGAGTAGAAGGAGGCCTGACCCTCAGAGAAAGTAAAACGGGGGAATGATCCGAGACGCACCGGGGAAGGTAATGTATATCCTCAACATATTGTGTGGCAGACGCCGAGCACAAGCACAGGTCAATCCTAGACAAGGACATATGTGTCTTGGAGAAGCAAGAGAATTGCCTCTCGAGGGGGTTTTTTTGTCTCCAGGGGTCTACCCAGCCCACCTCTTCCGTAAACTTAGCCATGGCCGTTCTAGTCGTCCCCGGGGGTCCCCTCGGGGGAGGGTGTCTGTCCAAATATGGATTCATTATCCCGTTAAAATCTCCCACTACCACTAGCGGGGTTCCAGGATGTGATAGCTGAAAAGCAAGGAGGGACCTCAGTATCTGCGGGCTGAATGGGGGAGGGACATATACTGCAGCCAGAATGAATGACAGTTGGTATACCCTACACAGCAGAAATACATATCTTCCCTCCTGATCAATCTTAGAATCCATACAGTGAAAATCCAGGGATTTGTGTATCAATACACTCACACCCCTGGAATATGAGGTGTGAGTGGAATGATAAGTCCAACCTGCCCAGGCAAATCCCAGCCACGACCTAGTGTCCGGAGTTAAATGTGTCTCCTGCAAAACGCAAATGGCCGGGAAGTGCTTCCTAAGGGAGGTGGAAACCATAGTGCGTTTAAGTGGTTCTCCCAAGCCCCTCACATTCCATGAGACTACAGCAATTCCAGACATCCTTCCTTCATTATGATATCAATACATGACATAACAATCCTCCACCCGCCTCTTAGATCACTGTGTCTTTCCCTCTCGCCCAATGGCGTCACATCACACAGTGTTTTCCAGGAAAAGCAGGTAAGCTCCCGGGAGCTCAAAATTAAAAAGGCAAAACTGAAAAAGGGAAAAAAAAAGAAAAATGTTACTTGTGTCGGCATCTCCACATAGTCAGAGGTGGGCCATTGCAGGGTAGTAGTCCGTGTCTCCTCGCCTGGTACAGTTCCGTGGCAGGTAGCACAAGTCCGGAGCGGGAGCTCCACTGAGCGTAGGTAGTAGAGAGCGGCTTCCAGAAAAGAGGGGAGCAGAGTCAGCAGCACCAGACAAAAAAACAAACTTATCAACTTTGCGGACAAAAGCCGCCGGGCATAACCTTTGCCCTCAATATGCCACAGACGCAACAGGCAGTCCGTGGCCCTAACATTGCGCCTCAAGGGGCACTCCTCGCGTGATCCAAATCGCATGTGGAACAGGCAAAATCAGGAAATAGAATGCAAAAATAGTCAGTTCGCTCCGTTCCTGTGCAGAAAAGAATTCTGCATATATTGTTCTCCCGGTCCTTAGACCATGTGGGTAATAACAGAGATAGACCCACAGTCCAATGGTAGGTAAACGAAAAAAAAGGGAAATGAACCGGCTTACCATCAAACTCTGCAGTCCATAAACTCGAAGCACATCAGTCCGCATCTGCACCCGGATCCTCTGCTTGTCGAATCTGATGCTCATTCTGGTCCAGCCATGATGAGGCCTCCGAAGCTGATTCAAAGAATTGGGCCCTGCCTCCTGCAATAATCCGGAGCTTAGCAGGGTATAACATCGCGTAGTTGGCTCGCAGGCGTTGCAACCTTCTCTTCACCTCTCCAAATTTGGCCCTGCGCCTCTGTACTTCCGCAGAGAAGTCGGGGTAGAATGACACCCTTACTCCATTATATTGGACATTGCGGCGTTCTCTGGCCAGTCTCAGGATGATTTCCTTGTCCTTAAAGTTAAGCAGTTTGGCTAGCATGGTGCGTGGTGGGTTACCAGGAGGGAGAGGCCTAGGTGGTACTCTGTGTGCCCTCTCAACTGAGTAGAAGGGCGTGAAGGCATCCTTGCCAAACACCTCTTGCAGCCAGGTCTCCACAAATGCAGTGGGATCACGGCCTTCTGTCTTCTCTGGCAGGCCCACTATGCGGATATTACTCCTCCTCAAGCGGTTTTCAATATCTTCATTACGGCTTTCGTTAGCTGTCGCGACTCTAGCCGTGACCTGCAGTTCCCTAATAAGAGGGGCCATCCTGTCCTCCACCTCGCTTACACGACTTTCCACCGCAGTGGTGCGCTCTCTGATTTTTTGAAAGTCTTGTCGGATCAGTCCCACCTCCTCCTTCAGCCCCCCAAAGTGTTGCTGCAATGTCTGCACTGTGGCCGTGCACTTATTCACTGCCTGCAGTATCTGGGCCAGTGTGGGTTGCTCAGCACTCTCGTCCTCTTCCTCCTCTCCTGCGCTCTCTGCATGTGTTACTTGTGCTGAGGCCTGTGAAGTCCGGGCAGAGCAAGGCCCCGGCGCCATTGTATTAAATATATCAGGCGTGGCGTCCAACTCCTCGTCCGAGGGGCGGTCAGCCAGGCCGTTCAGTTTTTGTGCATAGTACACCATGTCCTTAGGGGCCTCTTTTCCCATGGCTTTAGGTGTCTTGGGGGGGATCTTACCGTGGTCCCGTTTGTCTCCGCGTGTCTTCCAGGCCGCCGCGGCGCCATTTTGGAAATCAGGGAGCTCATCTCCTTTGAGCTGTTTACGGGTCATCATACCGGTAATCGGGCTGGAAAGCAGGTCGCTGTGTGCACCGAGTGCTGATGTACAGCTGGGTGGTGTCCGTTTCTGGAAACGATCGGTATTTCGGCCGGGAGAAGGATCGCTGCAGTGTGCTGTTTGGGAGCTCTGTGAGACACGTCCGCTCACATGCCGCTCTTGGCCACGCCCCCATAGTCGCTCTCTTTTGAAACGTTCCTTTAACCAAGTTGTCAATTTGGATAGGAAAGCTCTTATCCACTCCAACAAAAAGCACAAAGCTACTAACACTGTTCGGATTATAACGCAATTTTCCAAACAACACTCACAAATGCGAGGGATATTTAAAAAAAAAATTCTGGCCTTTGCTCATGGCTGACGGCACTATCAACAAATACATTAAGCCCTACCCGGAAATTACTTTTAAACGAGCCCCCTCTTTGAGAGATCGCTTGGTGACTAGCCACCATGTGCGAAAGGGTACTCAGATGCCCACTTCCACAGGAACTTTTTCTTGTGGATATTGTGACATCTGTCCCTTTATCTGCAACAATGATGTAACCATTTTGCCAAATGGGAAGATCCATAAACTGAAATTTCGTATCACTTGCAAAACTGTAGGGATTGTCTACCTAGCCAGCTGCCAATGCGGCTGTTTCTATGTGGGCAAAACCAAAAGGCCTTTTTCCAAGCATATTAGAGACCATATCATGAAGGTGCAAAACAAATGGCCCAAATGCACGTCTCAGCACCACAAAACCAGGATGTCTCTGAGCTGACAATTGTCAATAGAATGGATGAGCGCAATCTGTAGATCAACCAATATCACAATTTTTGCGAAAGGGCGGGGCTACTACGGCAATCCGGAAACCGGAAGTGACGAGTGCTCTTCACCGTTGGTTTCCTCAGACCAGGAAGGATTTCTAGCGCTGTGGCAACAACACGCAAGCTTCTGGGGACTTAGTTACCAATCGGAGACACTCTAACTTTACTATATGCTCATCAACACTATACTAACGGTATGTGCATTTGGAGCGGGGGTTTCTTACTGTGCAAAGGGGTACTCTTTTATCTATATTAAAAACTGCATTACACTATGCTGGTGCCTTCTTGTATTTTATATATCCATATGGAGTATTAACCTACGCTGACCCTGGCAGTGCTGACGGATATTCCAGTGACAGTTACCTCTTAAGGCTCAATTCATTGGCTTTCTGGTGAGTTTGTACCCTGAAGGGGAGAGTGCCTCACTTGTGGTGAAGATCGGGAGCAGGTGTAGGATTCATCACATACCTATTTTTACAAGCACCCATCACTGTAGAATATTTTGTTGCACCGTCATCACGCAAATGCCTCTATGCAGTTGGGCATTTTAACCAACTTAAATAAGCGCTGTTTCATCATTTGGACTTTCTAGTTTCAGTTTGATATATTTTAGTATTAGAGACTATGTCAATACTCTCTATAAACATTTGATAACTACAGCTTTGAATAGATATGTAGGGTGTTTACATGATTTTGACGTTAACTCTATAAGCTTTGCGGCCTTGGAGCATGTACCTTTACATGCTCGAGGTGGATGCATCGATAAAACCCTTCTACAATTAGAAACCAAATGGATACACTTACTTGATGCTGTTAAATTCCCAGGTTTAAATGAGAACATTAGTTTCAAAACTTTTTTTATAGAATTTGCTTTGTTACAGCATCTGGGTAATTGTCTCCATTTGGGGGGAGATCTGTGATGTGGTCATCACTTTCTATCTCCTTGACTGTCCATCTTGTCTCCTTCTCCACTCACAATGACCATTGACTGTTTTCTGATACCTTATATACCCCGTTTTTCAATCTATAAGGGTAAACGATATTTGGGCTAATTCACTGACTTGCCCCCCAACGGGGGTCTATTTAAATGATTTTTTGCGATGTCTACTTCGTTCTTGTTTGTTTTTGTCTCGGATATCTAGCGGACCTTATATGCCTATATGTCACTCTGTCCTGTTAGTGGGAACTAGATCGAGTTCAATTTGGTTTCCAAGATGGGTCCCATTTTATCCATGCCCCCTGATGATTCTCATTTTTCTCCCTGTTTTGGCTCCCTTTGGGGACCGACCTGGTGATCCCCTCCCCTGATCTGATCTCGGACCTCTAACCAGTGGCATTACGGACAATTTATGGTTAATCTACTATTCTATTGGACAGGGTAACTTGCCGGCTGCGCCTACTTTTGGGGCTGTCTCTACGTCTTCACATTTCTCCACCCCCTAACAAGGGGTAGAATTGGATGCTTGCTTCACCTTCTCTGTGCCCTGTGTGCTCGCCGCACGTCCGTCTAGGATTGACGTGAGTGCGCGGCCGCAGGGCATTATGGGGTTTGTAGGCGTTTGACGAGCATGCGCGGCCGACTTGGCCGGTTCGCCTCATGCGTGATGACGCCATATGTCGGCACAACAAGGGGCTATAAGAAGCCTCTCTAGCTCAGCTGTAGTGCTGTCTCACAGGGATGCTGACGCTACAGCCACTCCTGTTCTGGGTAAGCTTGCTCACCATGGCAATAGCTCACTCTTTATGTCTTCATATGCACTTTTGCTTAACCACTTGCTTACTGGGCACATATACCCCCCTCCTGCCCAGGTGAAATTTCAGCTTTCGGCACTGCATCGCTTTAACTAACAATTGCGCGGTCGTGCGACGTGGCTCCCAAACAAAATTGACGTCCTTTTTTCCCCACAAGTAGAGCTTTCTTTTGGTGGTATTTGATCGCCTGTGCGGTTTTTATTTTTTGCGCTATAAACAAAGAAGCGAGACAATTTTGAAAAAAATACAATATTTTTTACTTCTTGCTATAATAAATATCCCAATTTAAAAAAAAAAAAACATTTTTTTTTCTCAGTTTAGGCCGATACGTATTCTTCTACATATTTTTGGTAAAAAAAAAAAAATAAATCGCAATAAGCGACTGGTTTGTGCAAAAGTTATAGCGCTTACAAAATAGGGGACAGAATTATTTTTTTTTAATTATTTTTTTTTACTAGAAATGGCGGCGATCTGCGATTTTTAATGGGACTGCGACGTTATGGCGGACACATCGGACACATCGGACACATTTTTGGCGCCATTCACATTTATACTGCGATCAGTGCTATAAATATGCACTAATTACAGTATAAATGTGACTGGCATTGAAGGGGTTAACATTAGGGGGTGAGGAAGGGGTTAAATGTATCCCTGCTTAGTGTTCTAACTGTAGGTGGAGGGGGGGGTGACTGGGGGGGTGACCGATCTGTGTCCCTATGTACAAGAGACACAGATCGGTCTCCTCTCCAGAGACAGCACCACTGTCTCTGTGTAAAACGGCAATGAGAGATGATCTCATATGTTTACATATGAGATCCTCTCTCATTGGCCGCACAGATCGCCTCGCGAACGGCCACTCTGATTGGCCGTTCGCGGCGATCTGTAATTGGCTGTGTCCGAGGGACACGGCCAACACAGATTTTCCCCGCTGCGCGCTCTGGAGCGCGCGCGGGGAACGCCCAAAGGGGCGGCCGTCAATTGACGGCAGTTTGGAAATTGGGATCCGCACTGCAGCCGTCAATTGACGGCAGGCGGATCCCAAGTGGTTAAGTTTGGAATCCTATCCTTAATTATTTTTATTTTCTACTCTTCTCAGAATCGAGCAATATGATTGTATTTTGCTGACAATTTCCGAAATCAGTTTTGGATTATCTGACTGCTATATGCAGACTATCTCTGAATCCACATTTTGGCCTTTTCCAGTTTGATTTTGCCCTAAGTCACACTGTAAGTTTTACTACCACCTTACTGTTAAGTACTTCTAATATAGGGGCCCTTTATTTGAGTCCTCTTTATTCTCATTAAAGATCGCTCACTTTATATATTTTCTATTTTCAAATTTACTTTCTGACTGTCATCAGTCCTTAATCCAGATATATCTACTTTTGCAATTAGCTCAGTGTCCCTGCATTTTTTTTTATTTTAATCGCCAACTCCTCTAGGTATATTTTTATGAGTTAGCATCATCGTTATATATATTTAGCCATAATGAGTTTTTAAATAACATTTATATTGTTATTGATAGAGGGCTTTCCCCTAACGTGATGTCTTTCTATTGTCCTCTAATAGCCACATATAGGGGTTTATGGATCCGAATCTGCCATCGGGTGGTTTGGGGTTTGCTGATTGGTTTGCATGGGAGCATTGGGTAGGTTTCTTTTTCATTTTCCTCCCCTACAGGGAAGTTTGTGCTTGATTGCACTATGTGGGTTTCCTCATGTGGGGGGTTGGATTTTCTGTGGATCCTGTTTGGTACCTTGGCCTCTACTGCTCTGCCATATTTCCCAGCCAAACTATATATTGTTTTAATCTATGAAGATTTTGTGTATGTACTGAGTGGAATCTGAATAAATTGATAAATAATCTGTGTTTCATTTCCTTAGAGCCACTCATTGAGCTGGTCATGTCACAAATCCCCTGATGAAGCCAAAGGTTTGGCGAAACTAGTCGGGAAGACCCGACCATTAATCCATACTTTGATATTTTGCTCCCACATTTATACTGTACTGCTTATATGTTTGAACCGATCTTTTATCTTTTTGTAACAAATACATTTCTTTTTTATCTAATGTATCTACATTGTTCTGGTTTCTATTTGCTGGCACCGCAATAATCCCACACTCCTCCATCCCTCCACTCTATTTAAATTAAGGGATGAGGTGCCACATCTTTATTAGGACTATCGCAAATTATCACTAATTATCATTTTTTCCATATAATAAACACTATTAGCCAGATTCAGAGAGAGTTATGCCGACGTAACTCTGAATCTGCGCCGTCGTAAGTTTAAGTGTATGCTCAAACTGAGATACACTTAAACCTAGCTAAGATACGACAGCCTGCGCCGTCGTATCTTAGTGTGCAATTTTTCAGCTGGCCGCTAGGTGGCGCTTCCGTTGAGTTTGGCGTAGAATATGTAAATGCCTAGATACGCCGATTCACAAACGTACGTGCGCCCGTCGCAGTAAAGATACGCCGTTTCCGTATGAGATACGCCGCGTAAAGATAAAGCTGCCCTCTAGGTGGCGTAGCCAATGTTAAGTATGGCCGTCGTTCCCGCGTCGAAATTTGAAAATTTTACGTTGTTTGCGTAAGTCGTCCGTGAATGGGGCTGGACGTAATTTACGTTCACGTCGAAACCAATACGTCCTTGCGGCGTACTTTGGAGCAATGCACACTGGGATATGTACACGGACGGCGCATGTGCCGTTCGTAAAAAACGTCAATCATGTCAGGTCACCAAACATTAACATAAAACACGCCCCCCCCATCCTCATTTGAATTAGGCGCGCTTACGCCGGCCCCATTTACGCTACGCCGCCGTAAGTTAGGAGGCAAGTGCTTTGTGAATACAGTACTTGCCTCTCTGACTTAAGGCGGCATAGCGTAAATACGATACGCTACGCCGCCTTAAAGATATGCGCCCCTACCTGAATCTGGCTAAGTATTTATTAGCATCAAGAGAACAACCACATATATATAATCAACCGTATGATCAGCAGCCATGTGGGCTCTATGCCTGTAAAGTGTGGGCTTTGATCAATAAAATCACTGATATTTAACACTAGGATTTGACTAGGAGCATTACCTGGATTACATTCCGATCAGCATGTCAGAGAAGGCTCCACTGCTGCTAAGCAACCTGCAGGAAGCTCAACTGTCTACAACCAATAGAGATGGGCTCGGGTGTGTTTGAAATCCCACATGCCCGATCCCGACAGGAAGCCGACACAACACAGCGCTAATCACAGCCAGTGAGACATTTCCTGATCTGTGCAGCTGCGGACCGTGAAATGTCTCACTGCCTGTGATTAGCTCTGTGCAGTGTGGGCTTCCTGGCAGGCTCTGGCATGTGGAATTTTGAACATGCCCAGCCCATCTCTAACAACAAATTGTGCTGACCCTCCTGTACATCAGCCCCATAAAGTAACAAGCACTGGGTTCCTATGTGCTGTCGCTGCTGCCATGGAGACAGAGACCAGCGCTGTGAATAGCCGGGATAGGAAAGCAACTCTGGTTGTTCCACCACTGGTCCACACTGGGAGGATTCCCCCATCCACCTATAATGTGTAGATGGGGGAATTGGATCATTTCTTTTTTTTTTTCATTTAACCCAATAGTTGAATGAAAAAAAGTGGTCAATGTATGGGCTGCCTAAGAGCTAAGACCAGCCATAGACAGTTTAAATCTCAGCTGGTTCAGCAGGACTGGCTGAGATTTGAACTATTAATGAGCAGATTCTCTTATGATTATCACTAGTGGTTGCTGTATAGCCACTAGTGATAATCACTGTTTGTCGGGAGAATACAATTGCTGGGCAGGAGGGATATTCCCCTGTCACCACTGTCTGTGTTGATGGGGGAATCGTGCAAGTTTCTTTCCTACAATCTGTGGATGCAGGAAAGAAATTTGCACCGTATATTACCTGCCTAACTAAAAGTGAAAGTAAATTGTGAATGTCTTGAAAGAACAGGAGAGGGGGATGGAGACAGATGGGGAGAGAAGGAATGGAGATAATGCAGTTCAGTAATTACAGTGTACTGCAGTCTGCAGTGCACACACTTACCCCCGGCCCAGGCTAGAATCTCAGGCATCATTCACACACAGCCCCTCTCTTCAGATACAGCACACCGGGATAGTGTGGGCGGGACTGAGGAGCTGTATTCCTCCCTGCTCGTATGTGAGGAGAGTGAGGGGGGTGGCTGGACTCGCTGGGCTGTAAAAGAGTATCATAGACTGAAACTCGGCTCAGCTTGCAGTCACGACTCTCGGAATTTACAGGCTGGTTCTCCTGTCCGAAGGATGGGAGAAATCAGTCTGTTTTTTCAATAACTGAGATGAAGGCTTGGGCCCCCTACCCCCTCCCCTCCCCCCACAGTGCTTGTGGAGTCCTTCCTGCAACTCGCTCTTCTCTGTGCCAATGAGGGTGCAGGATCGGGCGGCTGTGGTTGCGTGAGCGCTCGCATTATGCAGTGTCAGTGAGCAAAGGGAGGGGAGAGGACTGACTGGGGATGCTCTCCCTCTCAGGAGAGACTAGTCTCTCCTGAGAGGGAGAGCATCCCCAGTCAGTCCTCTCCCCTCCTCTCCTGAGAGGGAGAGCATCCCCAGTCAGTCCTCTCCCCTCCCTCTGCTCACTGACACTGCATACCTCAGCCGCCCGATCCTGCATCCTCATTGGCGGCCCAGCGGCGGCCCAAGCAAAATACAAACGAAATGCAAAAAAATAATTTTATTTTGGGGGGGGGGCACATGGTGGGGCACAGCATAATGTTGGGGGGGTCAGGGCCCCCTCTGCCCCCCCCAGGGACGCCATTGCTGTTACCTGGCTGTGTGCAAAGGGAAGGCCTGAAAATTCTAGCAGCTTCTATGAGAGTAAGTGCTACACATGATAATTCAGGATTCAGAATATCTGCTGATTTGGGCTTTAGCCCTTCCAGCCTAAAGAAATATCAACATTATTAGAAGGTTGTCATCTGAACAATGCTGCTGTTAGAAGCTATAGAAAGGTTTTTTAAGACCAGAGCTTTCTTTAAAGCAGGGGTGGGCAATTATTTTTTCGATGGGGCCACATGAGAAACTAAAAATATTTTGGAGGGCCGGGCCAAAAGGCTAAACTCAATACTGCATAAAATCAATTGTATTTCTTTATAAAAAGCAGTAAATATCATTTATGGACAACTGGTACGAGTACTTGGCACTGGCACATGGCACAGGAGGGGGACAGAGGCTGGGGACATGGCACAGGAGGGGGACAGAGGCTGGGGACATGGCACAGGAGGGGGACAGAGGCTGGGGACATGACACAGGAGGGGGACAGAGGCTGGGGACATGACACAGGAGGGGGACAGAGGCTGGGGACATGACACAGGAGGGGGACAGAGGCTGGGGACATGACACAGGAGGGGGACAGAGGCTGGGGACATGACACAGGAGGGGGACAGAGGCTGGGGACATGACACAGGAGGGGGACAGAGGCTGGGGACATGACACAGGAGGGGGACAGAGGCTGGGGACATGACAGAGGCTGGGGACATGACACAGGAGGGGGACAGAGGCTGGGGACATGACACAGGAGGGGGACAGAGGCTGGGGACATGACACAGGAGGGGGACAGACGCTGGGGACATGACACAGGAGGGGGACAGACGCTGGGGACATGACACAGGAGGGGGACAGAGGCTGGGGACATGACACAGGAGGGGGACAGAGGCTGGGGACATGACACAGGAGGGGGACAGAGGCTGGGGACATGACACAGGAGGGGGACAGAGGCTGGGGACATGGCACAGAGGCTGCAAATAAATTATCATATCACTTCTTCACATCATCAGTATGCTGTGTCTTCCTCCTGTGCCCCTTTCACCTCTCCACAGATCTGACCTGTGGAGAGGTGAAAGGGGCACAGGAGGAGGACACAGCATACTGATGATGTCTAGGTAGGATAGCACTTCACACTCTGCTGCTGGACTGAGGAGGACTCACCAGACAAGGCCAGGGCAGTGGCACTGAGGGCAGGCAGCAGGCGTCGCGAGGAGTCCTACTCCAACGAAGAGAGTGGAGACCAGGGTCCACTCCAGGTCCGGGCACCAGCATGGCGGCTGGCCGACTGCTACAGTCAGTCAGTCGGGCGGGCAGAGCAGGCAGGCAGGCGCACTGGTCGGTCTCTGTCTGCCTTCACTCAGTCCACTCCGTCACAGTGGGGGTGCGTCTGCAGTGTGTCCACTACATCTGCTGCTGTGTGCTATCCCGCCGGTGCCGCTCTCCACAGAGTCCACACATTCTACGATGTTCCTCAGTTTCCCCGCGCTGCTCTTTTGAATAGGCTGGCAGCAGTGTTGTAAGCGCGAAAATGCGCTTTGATAATTGGCTGCGCGGCGGGTGGTGGTGGGCTGGGCAGTCAGAGAGGGCAAGGCTATGCATAATGTAGGAGGACTAGACGCTGCCTGCGCTGCGGCTCACATTCGGATCTTTTTACAGGCACATTTCCCTTATTACGGACTTTTACGAACAGGGAAAAAGTGCCTTTTATTTACGTACTGTCCGTAATTCTATGGACGGTTGGCAACTAGGGTTTTCCCGATACCACTTTTTTAGGACTGAGTACAAGTACCGATAGTTTTTTTTATGTACTCGCCGATACCGGATACCGATACTTTTTTTTAAATGTGTCCCCAAATGCAGCCATGTCCCCCGTATAGCAGCCATGTCCCCCGTATAGCAGCCATGTCCCCCGTATAGCAGCCATGTCCCCCGTACAGCAGCCATGTCCCCAGTACAGCAGCCATGTCCCCAGTACAGCAGCCATGTCCCCAGTATAGCAGCCATGTCCCCTAGTACAGCAGTCATGTCCCCAGTACATCAGCCATGTCCCCCGTACAGCAGCCATTGTCCCCCGTACAGCAGCCATTGTCCCCCGTACAGCAGCCATTGTCCCCCGTACAGCAGCCATTGTCCCCCTTACAGCAGCCATTGTCCCCCGTACAGCAGCCATTGTCCCCCGTACCTACTGTTATCACCGCGGCGGGGAACATTACAGACAGCGTTCGTTTGAACAGCTCTTTTCCCCGCTGCGCATAGACACTCCCCCTTGGACGGATCTGTCCAATCGCGAGCAAGGGGGAGTGTCTATGTGACTCCCCCTTGCTCGCGATTGGACAGATCCGTCCAAGGGGAGTGTCTATGCGCGGCGGGGAAAACAGCTGTTCAAACGAACGCTGTCTGTAATGTTCCCCGCCGCGGTGATTAACGTGGCAGCGGCGGCGGTTTCGGCGGCGGCGGGGGGGGAGGTATTCTATTTTAGTATCGGGGGTATTAGCGGGAGTACGAGTACTCCCGCTAATACTCGGTATCGGTCCCGATACTGGTATCGGTATCGGGACAACCCTATTGGCAACACTGCCCGGGGGCCGGATTAAAAGGTCCGCCGGGCCGTATACGGCCCGCGGGCCGTAGTTTGCCCAGGTCTGCTTTAAAGCCTAACTATAGGCTCAGTAATCCCCCCAAAGGACTCCCCCTGCAGAAAATGTTTACTTACCTTTTAGTCTAAGCAAAAGTCCTAATTTTCCTTGCACACGAGTGGGATTTACAAGAGAACACAGCTTCGCCTTATTTACAAAGCTAAGTGAACATGCACTTTGCAAAATGAACAGCCTCCAGTCCATTAATAAGTCAACCTCACTGAAACATTCCAGTCCAGCCTTAATCAACCTCTTTACCCCCGAGGAACCCTAAAGCCTCGTACACACGCTTGGTATTCTCGGCAAGAACCAGCAAGAAAACTGCTAGCAAAGCTTTCTTGCCGAGTAAACCGAGCGTGTGTACGAGGCTTTTAGGTTTCTCGTCTGGAAATCTGACCACAATCTCGACGAGAAAAATAGAGATCCTGCTCTCTATTTTCTCGTCAAGATTCTTGTCGGCCTGTTTCCCAAAGAGAAACCCGAGAGTGTGTATACTAACCTGTCGCCGAGGAAACCCACGCATGCTCGAAATGACTTTGATGCATGCGCGGTAGCTTCCACGGCATAGGTAGTGTGAAGCAAGATGGTGGCGACGGCATCGAATGTGACAAGCGCACATAAGTGATGGCGTCACCATGTCACCGCGGTTCTTTTGAAATGAGTGTGTGTACACTCGGGCGGCAAGAGATTCTTGCCAAGAATCTCGTCAGAAAAAACAACGTTTTTTTCCTGATGAGATTCTTGCCTGTGTGTACAAGGCCTTAAACTCATTTTCAGGTCTTGGGGAACCTTTTCTAATACCAGTTAAATAAGTGTCAGTGGGAAAAATGTCCCTAACATTGGTGGACAGTGAGAAGAATGCCACACTTTAAGTGGTGGTCAAATTGCCACACTTTCAGACAGCTAGGAAGATCATTGGTGTCAGTCCATTGTCACTGTCAAGTGGCATTAGCCCTGCAACTATGCAGGAACCTTTAGGTGAGAGGTCCACCAACTACATCTCAAGGAACCCCTAGCAACCTCTGAAGGCATGGGCGTCCGCTCTATAGGGCAAGGGGGGTCGTTTGCCCCCCCCCCTGTAATAGCCAGGGAGAGCCAGGAGTAGGGCCGAACTGGCCCTGGGGCCGCTTTAAGCGGTGAATGCAGCGCTCCCCTCCTTCTGTCCTTCGGCGCTCGTATCGTATGTCATGGAGCTGGGTCTGTGGGCAAGGTCCCGCCCCCTAGTTCGGCTCGTCTGATAGTCTTCTAGTGTTCCGCTGAACTAAGGGGGTGGGACCTCGCACACAGGCCCAGCTCTGTGACATACGATACGAGCGCCAGAGGACAGAGGGAGGGGAGCGCCGTTTTATATCGTTTACCAGGCCTGTGCTTTATTTGTTCCAACATCTGTTGCCACAGGTAACACTATACTATTTTCTGATGTGTTTTTAGCCAGTCTGGAAATGCAGAGCAAACACAACACAGATTTGTAGCCTACGGCATAGTTTCTAGTTGTCCCTTATTTAGAGTGCCTGTCCCTCTTCTGGAATCAAATACATTTGTCCCTCATTCCAAAAGGTTCCTCTTGAACCTGAAATAAATATACTGTCAATATAGTGTAGTGTTTCAGTCAAGGAAAAGGGGTGCTGTGTAATGTAAAGGGGGCCAGTGATGCAGGGTGCTGTGTAATGTAAAGGGGGCCAGTGATGCAGGGTGCTGTGTAATGTAAAGGGGGCCAGTGATGCAGGGTGCTGTGTAATGTAAAGGGGGCCAGTGATGCAGGGTGCTGTGTAATGTAAAGGGGGCCAGTGATGCAGGGTGCTGTGTAATGTAAAGGGGGCCAGTGATGCAGGGTGCTGTGTAATGTAAAGAGGTCCAGAGCTGTGGGGTGCTGTGTAATGTAAAGGGGTCCAGAGGTGCGGGGTGCTGTGTAATACTGGTGCAGGGGTCTACTGGTGCAGGGTGCTGTGTAATGTAAAGGGGTCCAGTGATGCAGGGTGCTGTGTAATGTAAAGGGGGCAAGTGATGCAGGGTGCTGTGTAATGTAAAAGGGTCCAGAGCTGTGGGGTGCTGTGTAATGTAAAGGGGTCCAGTGATGCAGGGTGCTGTGTAATGTAAAGGGGGCAAGTGATGCAGGGTGCTGTGTAATGTAAAGGGGTCCAGAGCTGTGGGGTGCTGTGTAATGTAAAGGGGTCCAGAGCTGTGAGGTGCTGTGTAATGTAAAGGGGTCCAGAGGTGCAGCTGTGGAGAGGGGGTACACAGTAGTGACAAAGAGATATTGAAAGATGCAGGGGGCACAGTGGGGTGTTTTTACATTCTAAATAAATGTCAGCGGACGCCCATGTCTGGAGGAACCCTAGAGTTCCAAAGAACCCTGGTTGAAAATGGCTTATCTAAACTATAATCAATCACTTAGCATTTTTTTTATGGCCAACATATTAACACTTGGTTTGACCTAAAAGATTTGAATTGATGTTTGTGAACAGAATATCAAAAACTAAAATGTCCTGAATATTTTCTCCTTCAGGCAAAGGTATCATGTTGCTCATCCCAGAGCCCATCATAAACGCCACAGTGATGCAGAATGTACTCCTGTCCGTCGACCACACCTGTAATGGAACATCATGGATTCAGTGGCAGTTCGTGTCCAGCTGGAAGTCGCAATGCATCATAGAGTGGAAAACAAACTCTTACATCAACATCTCCAGTAGTTACAGTGGGCGCGTTCACAACTATGACAATGGCTCCATACAGCTCTTGAATGTGGAGGTCAGAGATTCTGGGTTCTACATGATCACCCTGAGCGATGAAACTGGCAACATCAAACAGAGTACAATCATCCTCAATGTCCATGGTAGAAGCTGTCCATTGATTTTTGATGATTCTTTTAGACATTCCCCAACTTACTGCCTATTATATGTCTTATTCACATCTGTCTCTCCTTCCAGAGGTCCGCTATGAGGAGTTTTATTTTGTGGCGGTGTTTATAGCATTCCTGGCTGCTGGGTCGGCAGTTTTAGTCTGTCTCATGTGGGTGTGTAATAAATGCATTAACATCTGCCAGAAGAGAAAACAGCACCGACGAGGTAACGCAGTCTTGTGTTTTATATTAGTATGTGTTGTGTTGTTTTGTATATCTGTCTGTGCATTACCTCAGGCCAGAGTAGGACAGAGTTGCCCCCTGGGCTATTTCTAATGAGATAAATTGCCGGTGGCTTTGAGTGGCTCACTATTCAAACATTAATCAGAGCGGGACACATACTGGGCATTAAAATAGCTACCATGTTCAGAGCTGCAATTACCAAGTAAAATTAAAGTCCAAGGGTAGATTTTCACTGCCTATTTTCACCGAACAAATATCACACCACTGTGCTGAAACTGCATGCATTGCTCTCAGTTGCAGGGTGGTTGCTGTGCAGCCCCTTTCGCTTGCATGGGTTGTGTTTGGTGACAGTACTGCCAAATGAATGCCACAGGGGCTGTAAAAATGAATTTTAACCACATGATTTTACTATCCATTCCCGAAAGTGTAAACGAGCCTTACAGCATCAACTTCCTTTGCCACTCTGAGATGTTATGCATCTTAATGTGGCAAGCCGCAAGAGATGCTGGAAGGCGTGAAAAGTTTTTTTTTTTTACTATACCCTCATGTCTGTTAGGAACAACCTCCTTTCAGCATGTCCACCAATCAATGAGGAATTTAGCCCCCGGAAATCTTTCCTTACCATGAACTGTCTGGATGGTTGTGTCTGCTGCACTCCCCATGCAAAACTTCCCAGTCCTGCCCTACACTTGTGCCCATGGAAAACAGGGGCTTGATAAATTAGATAGCTGAGTGTGGCTGAGGTCAGTTAAAGTGTTAATAAATGTTAATAAACCCAGGGGCCATATGGGCAGCCTAGGTAAAATTTGAAAACAAAATAAATAAAAATTAATTGTTTGGTCTTTTTTTATCAAGAAGCCATGTCAGTGACAGTTGTCACTTCACTGTGTTTCTTTCTAGCTGCTCATCAATAGAGAAATACTAGCAAACAAATGTAATTAATTGGAGTTCCGCGCTTAGGTGTGTGCTAAGCTACTGCCTCCCCACAAAAAACCCCCCACAAATAATCAAACAAAAAAAAGGGGGGGGTGGTGCTGCCTTCCAGCTGTAGTGAAACAATCCCTGTCAAACTGGCAGTATAGTGACAAACAACAATAGTATATGTGTATGGCTTCGTGCACACGTCCGAGGAACTCGTCGTAAATGAAACATCGTTTTCCTCGACGAGTTCCTTGTTAGGCTTGTCGAGAATCTTGACAAGCTTTCTTTGCGTACACACTGTCAAGACCAAATCTCGTCGTTCTCAAACGCGGTGACGTTCAACACGTACGACGGCAGGGGAAGTTCCATTCCACTGGCGCCACCCTTGGGGCTGCTTTTGCTAATCTCATGTTACTGCGTGTTAAGTAAAAGTTTGGTAAGAGACGATTCACACTTTTCAGTCTGTTAAAGCGTGACGAATGTGCTATCTCCATTACAAACGCTACTTTTACCGAAGGTGCGCTCCCGTCTCATACTTTATTCTGAGCATGCACGGGTTTCTAAGCATACACACGAACGTGTTTCTCGTCAAAAACCAGCCCGACGAGGAACACGACGAGGAAATTGAGACTACCGACGAGGAAAAAGAGAACTTGTTCTCTTTTTTTCTCATCGAGTTCCTCGACAGTTTTCTCGATGAAAAACATACACACGACCGTTTTCCTGGGCAAAAAAGCTCTGCCACCAAGTTTCTTGATGGATTCTGTCCCAAATCTCCTCGGTCAGCCTTATAAGTTATAGTGGATTGGGAATATTAAAAAAACAGTAAATAACATAGGCATGTGTATCTATATATAGAGGCTAAATAGAAACCTCCCCATTGCCCAAATTATATATAATAAAGAGTATTCATAAACAAAGTGCATATAAAAAAACAACATTGAGTATAAGCAATCTAAATTCAGTGCAGAGTTGTGTAACAATAGTGAAGTGATTAACGTATGAAAAAGAAACAGTCCAAATCTGCAACAAAAAAGCTATTAGCAAAAATTGTTCATAATTCAAAATTCCCAAGGTGACTTGTGCAGGATGCCAAAGTGACACTTTATTGCAGCTTTCGTGACAGATAATAGATTGACTTTTCCGTGCCCCCCTCTTGATTATGCACTCACCAGATCTCTGTATCCCTGCAGGGGTGAAAGGCATATAATCAGATTAGGCTCCTCTGCTCCTGATGTCCCAGTGATCAATATGACTGTGTCTTCCGTAGCGTTGTTCATGCGAAGGGGTATCCACATGTAATGGAGTTTAAAAATCGGAAACTCAGCCTAAATCTGGATAATAAAATGTATTAAAAAAAGGATAATCTTATAAAAAAGCGGGGCTACAATTGTCCAAGCTTACATTTAAGTAAAAACAAGTCCTTAGGTCTGGGTGGCGTGCGTTCCACAGACCACAGCGCAAAAAACTGAAGTTCTGGAAGTGATGTGAATGTGTGCCAAGCTCCGCCTTGCACGTTTCATCATAAAACATAGTCTGAGGCCGCCTCAGAAGACGTCCTATGATGAAACGCGTAAGTCAGTAATTCCTTTAGAAACCTCCATCTATGTTCCTCAATATTAAACACCATATATCCAGCTAACAAGGGGCCTTAATTTGCACAAGAATAGGTGTAGGCTGATTGAAAAGATCTTCCCTAACAATTGATAGGATATCCCTATTTCACCTTTGAAAATCACCTTAAGGTGATATTAAACCCAAAAGCAAACATTTATTATATTGCAGCTTACCATTTCATAGATGTGATGGTTTAATTCGTTTTCTTTTTTTAGACTTTACTTATTTATGTAAAACCTTTATCCCGAAAAAAAAAATTTTTTGCTATAATGCTTATAAGTATTAGCTGGAGTTTGGCTTCAATTTGTTAGTGTATCTTTTATTTTATTTTTTAATGTAGACTTATTGAATCCAACCACAAATACAAATACAGAAAAACTAACAATGATAATCAAAGGTCCCATACATCCCAGACCCATGAGGTGACCAGCAGATTACCGGCTGCGTGGAAGGACCCATCATTTTATCTTTTCTAACATTAAACCAAAAGTATGCATCTTCCAAAATGATATAAGACAGCGAAGAAATACAATAGAAGGCAAGGAAGAAAAAGGGGGCGTATCATCAAGTACATTAGGATACCCCAGCGTAGACATGTGCAGATTGGAAAAATTTGTTTTGAATAGATTTGTAATGTCACTAATTTTGTTTCATTATGGAATTTGTTTAGTTTGGTTTCGGAATTCTTTAGTTTTGTTTTTGTTAAATTTAGTTTCATCAAATTTAGTTTCATGTATTAACGTATAACGAATTCCAACTTTTCAGAACAATTAGACTTCGGATAGGCCAAAAAACGATTAGCCGATTCGAATTCTGTGTGAAGAAATAGCTGGTTATAAAGCAGCGGGTCGGGAAGCTGGCTGCCCACATCCTTAACAACCACGAGTCATCCGCTGTCAGCGGGCTTCCCGACTGACAGATAAATATAAAGATAAAGAATGCCGGCAGTTGCCAAGCAATATAAATTTTTTTTTTAAATGGCGTAGCCATACCTTTGGGTCTGGCATGGATTTTAAGGGGAACCCAATGCAAAAAAAAATTGTGAAATCCATACCAGACCCTTATCCGAGCATGCAGCCTGGCAGTTCAGGAAAGGGGGGGCGAGCGAGCCCCATCCTCCTGGACCATACCAGGCCACATGCCCTCAACATGTTTCCTGTGTTTCTTATGCCCTGTACACACGATCGGTCCATCCGATGAAAACGGTCTGATGAACCGTTTTCATCGGTTATCCGATGAAGCTGACTGATGGTCAGTCGTGCCTATACACCATCGGTTTTAAAACCGATCGTGTCAGAACGCGGTGACGTAAAACACAACGACGTGCTGAAAAAAACAAAGTTCAATGCTTCCAAAAATGCGTCGACTTCATTCTGAGCATTCGTGGATTTTTCGGTTAAATTTAAAACAAGTTGGCATTTTTTTAACCGATGGATAAATAACCGATGACGCCCACACACAATCAGTTTAACCGATCGTGTGTACGCGGCCTTACTTTTTGACACCTTTTTTGGGGAATGGGTACGGGCAATTGCCAGCATTCTTTATCTTTATAAATATTTTTAAATCTGTCAGCGGGGAAGCCCACTGACAGATAATGACTCATGGTTGTCAAGGACGCGGGCGGATGGCTTCCAGGCCCGCTGCTTAACAACCGGCTATTTCTTCACACAGAATTCAAATCGCTTGATCGTTTTTTGACCGATCCGAATTCGAATCATTCTGAAAAGTTGGAATTCGTTGGAAAACGAATAAACAAAACAAATTTTAATGGGTTTCAATGAAATTTGTTACTATTCGTTACTATTTCATTTTGAGATTCGGATACATCCAAATCTCCAAATAACCAAAAATGTGTCCGAATATATAAACAAATTACACATGTCTACCCCAGTGCATCTCCCCAGCGGGGATACTGCATGCCCTGAGATTCAGTCAGGTCTAACCATCATTGGCGAGGTATGGTAGCCTTGAGAATAGGAAACCGCTGTCCAATAAAACCAAGTTATGCACCGCTGTTCCTCCCTTCGCCTCAAGGCCGCAGTATGTTTTCCTGACGCATTCATGGCAGCACACACTGGGTTGTGACTCCGCCCCCACAACCTGACAGGATTGGTTAGCTATAAATTTGAAGGGGAGACGCCCCGCACCATTCTCTTTTTTTATCCTCACCTGACAGATTGGACGAACAAGCAAGAAGCATGCCTCTTACCGCAGATCGCCCCAGCAGGTTCAGCCTCTCCTGTTTGGAAGTCCCTCCTGTACAGTCTCTAAATGAGCTTTATGGTGGGAACCCCCGTTCTGGTGGTCTCAGGGGCTCTGGAATTATACTGGCATCTGTAGCAAGCTTTAAAGAAGCTTCAAATCTCGCAGTGGTCCCCACTTTCGCTCTGTCTTTCCTTCCAGTGCAGTGTGTGCTTCCACAAAGGTATTTGTATCATTACATTTGCCACCTAAGGTTAGTCCGTTTTGTACCTTTGCCTGCCTGTTGTTTTTTTCTCAGCTCTGCTGAGCCCTGTGGTTCCTCTGACACCCCATACTCTCGGGGTCACCGCCGCGTACCCCTCAGCGCTCTGCGCATGCACGCAGCTCAGTGATGATGCCGCCGGTCTCCTCTGCCCTCTTCCAAATGGCGGCGCCGTTTAAAAAAAAAAAAAAAAAAGGAAACACTCCTATCGCTCTGTAGTTCTGGCTGCAGTCCTGCTGCTCTGCTCTACTCAGAGTGAAGATTGCACCAGGTGTGTGCAGGCTCGTCCCAGTTCAGCCTGGGCCAATTGATTACACAAAAAAAAAAAAAAATAGGAACAAATAGGATAGAAGATATAATACATTTATATATTAATTTATAACATATTATAGGAGAAAGTATATCCATAATTAAACAATTAATATAATCCAAAAAATAAAAAATAAAATAAGGATAGATATATGTATATAAATCATTATATTTAATAAATATAAATGTTGGGGGGGGGGGACATATTGTAATGTTTTCCCTTCTCTCTTTTTTCCCACCTTTCCGGGCTGTCTCCCTGCTATCCTCATGGGGGCCACTGCCCTCGCAGACCACCATCAGCTGACCAGGTATAGAGGCCGTCCAGAAGGTGGTAAGTAGAGAAGAGACAAAAAAGAGAGCTTGGCCACTGACGCTACAGTTTTGGTAGCCCTATCGGGTCAAAAGACGCAAGTTTGCGGCACAGAGGGAGATTCTAGCCATGCTTCCGGCAGAAGGCGCAAGAAGTCACTCAAGGTTACCCTCTTGCTTTCTTCAATCAAGGCATAGCCGCTCGCGTCACAGCCACTCCTGTCATAGTCGGTCCCACCGCAGACAATTACCTTCATCCCAGATGGAGCTATCTTACCCGCACCACAGCAAATGTTTGCCAAATATGCGGGGCGCCAGCCTTGCCAGGGGAATTGGCCTGCCGCTCGTGCTTCATTGAAGTAACCAAGGATTCAGAGGCCAGAGTATATACTAAGCTCCTAGGAGAATCGCACAGGGATCAATTGTGGGCGATCCTTCCCCAAGCACATCGCCCAGCACCCGGCCGTTACGCCAGGCTGCAAAAACCCTCTCTAAGAATGAGGAGTGTGAGCAGGCGTCGGACTGTCTCTTCTTTAGTTGAACCATTTGCCCATTCAGTCGAGGAAGCGATCGGCTGGGAAGGGGTTATGGCAGAACCTCTGAAGGTTCAGAAATATTTCCTGGTGCTGAAAAGGGGGCCCTGAATCATTTCCCTTCATCAAAGAGCTGGAAAACCTCATAAAGGATGAGTGGGGGAGATCGCATAAGCGGCCCAGTATGAGCAACAAGTTTGCAGATTGTACCCCTTGTGGGAGTCTAGGATCAATTCTTTGATCAATGCAACTACGGTCGATTCATCTTTAATGCGACTCGCTAGAGACGTTTCTCTACCGATTGAAGATGCAGTTACCATCCGGGACGTTCTTGATCGTAAAATCAATATAGAACTGAAGAAAGCCTGCTCCACGACAGGAGACGCTAGTAGGCCGGCTATCACCACGGCGGCAGTAGCTAAAACTATCGCTGCATGGGCGGCTAACATTGAGAATTCCATTCTAGAAGGAGCCGACCAGGGGAAGATATTCTCCTCCCTACAGGGAAATTAAGTTGGCTTACGGCTCCTGAGGGGGCGACTTCATGACTGGGAAGAGCCTTATGGCTGAGACCCTGGATAGCGGAGACAGCATCAAAATCTACTGGTGCAAAACTCCATATGGCGGCTCAAGTGTATTTGGCACAAAGATGGACTTGGTCATCTCCAAGGTTACCGGGGGAAAATCCGGGCTGATTCCCTCCGATAGGAGACCAGAGCCCCAGAAGGGCCCCGCTTACAGACGCGATCTTCCTGTCAAGTACAGGGATGCTAGATCCTACCGTCCCGGCAGGAAATTTAGGAGGGACTGGAATACTCGACCCTCCATGTATTTACAGTAAGCCAAGGCTATCACAGCCGGGGAACAGCAGAAGTCCTTTTTGAGGGTCCGTCTGCCCACCCAGCTCAGGTGGGCACCAGACTCGAGATTCGCTCGGATATGGGCAACTCGTATAACAGATTCATGGACACTATCCTCTATCAAGACCGGTCACAATTGGAAATTCATGGGCACATTGCCAGGGAACACATTCCAGCCTACCAAGTACCTCCACACCAGAAAGGGAGGGGGTTTTATTCCCCTTTATTTCTGGTACAAAAAAAAAAAAAACAGGGGATCTACGTCCAGTCCTGGACCTAAAGAGGTTCAACAGACGATCAAAATAGAGGCCCTCAGATTGGAAAAGCCTTCAGTCCATTTTGTTGACAGTGGACGTGGGAGACTGGATGCTATCTCCTAGATTTTTCGGACGTTTACCTTCACGTCCCGATCATCCCGCCTTCCAGAGGTCCCTTCGGTTCTCAATCTATTAATCTCATTTCCAATTTTGGTGCCCCCCATTCGGCATCGCCTCAGCACCCAGAGCATTCAGCAAGTCAGGGTGTTCCTAGGGGCAGAATAATATACCAGGTTGTACCGGGTGCAACTCCCTCAAGAGAGGCTGAAGCCCTTACTCCAGAAGGTACAGAATCTGCTATCATCCAGACGTCTACTGTCAGAGCCTGCCTCAGTACCCGGGGGTCCATGTCAGCATCCATACCTTTGATACAGTGGCCCCTGTGACACATGCAAGTCTTACAGAACTCCTTTCTCAGGCAGTGGAATGGAACGTCAATACTCCAAACCATTCACATCCCGAACTGGGTAAAGCAATTAGTATGGTGGTGGACACACCCGTCCAACCTCAGGGAGTCCATTCCAATAGTTCCCCCAAGTCCAGAAGTAGTAACATCGAACGCCAGCCAGGGGGGATGGGGTCCACACTATCTAGACCAAGTAGCCCAAGGACAGTGGCACTTTCGGGCTCAGGGCATAGTGTCAAATATTTTAGAGCTCAGAGCAGCCTTTCAGGCTCTCCTGGCCATTGCGCCTCTTCTAGAGGGGAAGAGTGTCCTGATCAGGATGGACAACAAGTAGCGGTGTCATGTATCCAGATACAGGGGGGCATCAGGAGTCGCACGCTTCAAGAGGAAGCTTGCCCATATTGGAAAGGGCACAAGTGCACCTGTTAGATCTATGGGCAGTGTATGTCCCGGCAACACAGAATTCGTTGGCCAACTACCTAAGCCGAGAGACACTTTCAAACAACGAATGGTCCCTGAACCAACAGGTATTCTCCATTCTTACGAAAACTTGTGGAATACCAGAAGTCGACCTAGCGGCCACGCCAAAGAACTCCAAGTGTCAGAGGTTCCTGTCCAGAGCTCACTTTCCATCAGCCGAAGGGACAAACTGCCTAGCTCTTCCATGGAGCTTCGAGCTGGGGTACATTTTTCTTCCAACTTCTCGGATTACAAGATTCCTGTCCCGACTTCGGAGGTCCTCAGCCACGGTTATTGTACTAATACCGTTACGACCGAGGAGGCCATGGTTTACGACCCTGCTACAACTAGGTACGCGGCCTCCAATACATCTTCCAGTAACCTGGGATCTCATACATCAGAGGCAATTCTTCCATCCAGCCCAGAGAAGCTGCATTTGCCAGCTTGGAAGTTGAGAGGGCTAGGTTAGGGGAACTAGGATACTCTCAGGAGGTAATATCAACCTTATTACAAGCTCTAAGGAGCTCCACTGATGTCACCTATACTAGGATCTGGGAGAGGTTCGTGTCGTCGCAGCAAAGAGATTGGAATCCCATCTCAAATTCTTGAATTTCTTCAGTCAGGGCTTAACAAGGGCCCGGGCCCGGGTACCCTGAAGGTGCAAGTATCCGCCCTTTCAGCATGACGGGTACTAGATGGGCTCTTCATCATCCGGTCACTCTGTTCCTCAGGGCCTGCGTAAGATCAGACCACCTAGGAGGCCAGCCTTTCCAAAAGGGGATCTCTGTGTAGTACTCGAGGCCCTGTCCAATCCACCCTTTTCTCCATTCAACTTAGTCTCACCGTGGAACCTAGCTCTGAAGATGGCTTCCCGTATTGCGATCACCTCAGCTAAGAGGACGTCGGAGATACAAGCACTTATGGCTACGGAACCCCTATTTAGTGTTCTCCCCTGACAGAGTGGTTCTGAAGCCCTCAGACCATTTTTATCCAAGGGTAACTTCCTCCTTTCATTATAACCAGGACATCGTCCTTCCATCTTTTACTAATGAGAGGGGCGAGTCCCATGACTAGGATGTCAAGTCTACCATCTCCAGTTACTTCACAGCTACATCTCAGGAAGACGGATTCTGTCTTAATTATCCCACACGGGAGCAGACGAGGTCAGCCAGCTACCTCCCGTACCATTACCTCTTGGTTGTTAGTGCTATCGCGGAGACCTATTCCATCCAGCAACTTACGACTCCTAAAGAGCATTAGGGCTCATTCGACAGGAGCAGTGGCCACTTCTTGGGCAGCATTTTGCGGGATTTCACCGGAAACCATAGGTAGAGCAGCAACTTGGTCTTCCCAACACATCTTAATTTCTCACTACAGAGTGGATTCTGCTCTCCTGGCTACCGTCGACTTTGGCAGATCTGTTCTTAGAGCCAATTCCTCAGCGCTATAGAGAATAAATATTACTGTTTTCTTGCACCCTCCCGACTGGCGAGTTATTTCCCAGTGTGTGCTGCCATGAATGCGTCAGGAAAACGGAAAATTGTATACTCACCTTTCCGTAATTTTCCTTTCCTGACGCATCTTCATGGCAGCACACAGATGCCCGCCCTATTGTTTTATGATGATATATACAGAGAATGGTGCGGGGCGTCTCCCCTTCAAATTTATAGCTAACCAATCCTGTCAGGTTGTGGGGGCGGAGTCACAACCCAGTGTGTGCTGCCATGAAGATGCGTCAGGAAAGGAAAATTACGGAAAGGTGAGTATACAATTTTCCGTTTTTCCATCACTTGGGTCCCCTCAATTGTAGCAAACCATCGACCTAGCGAAGGGGGTTCAGTACACTTCCACTTTTGAAATACACAAACCCTAGCCACGTTAATCAGATGTACCAACAATGACATTTATAACAGCGTTTAGACATCGGGGTCAAATGTAATAATAATAAATAAAAAAATCCTCAGGGTGATTTTCAAGCTAAAAATCCGTGGGCTCAACTTTTCTGGACTTTCTCTCAAAAAGGGCAGATAAGTTGTCACTGCCAAAAAAATATAGTACAGTGTTCTTGTTCATGTATCTAAATCCGCTAATACATTTAACAGTCCCCTCCCCCTAGATTAACAATTGTGCTTTCCAAAAGTGCCCCCTGTTTTGGATCTACATTTCCCATGATGTGCATATACTCTGCAGTGTAGCTGAGCATCTTGAGAAATGTAGTTCCAAAACATCTGGGGTGCCAAGGTTTGCCATCACTGCTGTATATTGACCTGAAGTGACAAATCATGCAGCACAACAGTCCAGATGTCAGTGGAAATAAAAAAGATAATTAGGGGATGAGCATGCGGAATGCAGGTATTGCAGAAAATTGTCGCAGTTCTTGTTAAGTGAATTCATTCCAACTTATAAACATCAGATTTGTGGTCTGGGTCCTATTAGAGCAATTTCCTTCCACATCTTAGTGACAACTGTAAAATGTTGGATTTCTGTCCTGGTGATAATAGTCTTTAGGACAATTAGAGAGGTGACGTTCCCCAGGCGGGGGATACACACAGCATTAACCACTTCAGCCCTGGAAAGGTTTTACCCCTTTAATGACCAGGCCATTTTTTTGTGAAACAGCACTGCGTTACTTTCACTGACAATTGCGCAACGCTGTACCCAAATAAAATTGCTGTCCTTTTTTCCCCACAAATAGAGATTTATTTTGGTTTTATTTGATCACCTCTGCGGTTTTTATTTTTTGCGCTACAAAAAAAAAGCATACATTTTGAAAATAAATAAATAATTTTCTGCTATAAAACATATACAATTAAAAAATTAAAAAAATCAAATTTCTTCATCAATTTAGGCAAATATGCATTTTGCTAAATATCTTTTGAAAAAAATCCCAATAAACGTATATTGATTGGTTTGGGCAAAGGTTATTGGGCCAGATCCACGTAGATAGGCATAAAATTAAGCGGGCATAGCGTATCGTAGTTACGCTATGCCGTCGCAACTTTGAGAGGTGGCGTAGCGTAAATGTGCCGACGTAAGCGCGCTTAAATCAAATTAAGAACATTAAGAACAGGGGGCGTGTTTTATGTAAACTAAGCTTGACCCCACGTAAATGACGCTTTTTTCGAACGGCGCATGCACGCGCATTGTCATTATCAAGCCGAATTTTCAAATTAAATTACGCCCACTCAATGCCTAGACGACGTGAACGTAATTTACGCAAAGCCCTATTCGCGAACGTTTTACGTAAACGACGGAAAATTCGACGCTGGCCCGACGTCCATACTTAACATTGCGTACGCCTCATAGAGCAGGGGTAACTATACGCCGGGAAAAAGCCTTACGCAAACGACGTAAAAAAATGCGCCGGGCGAACGTACGTTCTGAGAATTGGCGTATCTAGCTAATTTGCATACTCTACACAGAAATCAATGGAAGCGCCACCTAGCGGCCAGCGTAAATATGCACCTTAGATCCGACAGCGTACTAAGACGTACGTCAGTCGGATCGAGCCCACGTTCAGGCGTATCTTGCTTTGTGGATACAAAACAAAGATACGCCGGCGCATTGTAGAACTTACGCATCAATAGATACGCCGCCGTAAGTTCTTCGGGGATCTTGGCCATCACGTCTACAACTATGGGATAGATTTAGGGACTTTTTTGATAGCTATATATATATATATATATATATATCACTAGTAATGGCGGTGATCAGCAATTTTTAGCGGCACTGCGACATTGCGGGGGACAAATATGACACTAAGTGACGCTTTTTGTGAACCAGTGACACTAATACAGTGATCAGTGCTAAAGAAAAATGCACTGCCACTGAATAAATGACACTGGCAGGGAAGGGGTTAACATCAGGGGTGATCAAAAAGTGATTTCTAACTGTGTGGGGGTGGCTTAACTGGAGGAAGAGAGAGATCTGTGTTCCTGAGTAGCAGGAACACAAGATCTCTCTCTTCCTCTCTGTTAGACAGGTGGTCTGTTTCCATCCAATTGCCCCATAGAGGAGAGCGGGACTGTGTCCATATCCACTCTGCATACCAGAGCGGACAGGGACCTATCATCCGATTTCTCAGCGAGGATCAGCAGAGAGATTTCCCACTGAGCAAGCAGATTCCGATTCATGGAGGCACCCATGTGAAAGGGGCCCTAATCATGTCTGGCTGAACAAAATTCCATAACCTCTAGCACGTAGCACAGTACACATATACTTCTTATTTACATTTTTTTTTCAAATACAAAGTGCAAAAACATCACTGTTATATCCGAGACATATCAGATAGTGTATGTTTTGTAGTTTTCACATTTGATATTTCCTTCCATGAGAACATAAATTGGTCATCACAAATCATGTTGGACATGCCAAACTGCAATGCGGGAGTACAAGTCCCCTCCAAGGTCCTTCAAGGGATGTGTATCCGCAAAAGGATTTGATCCCCTGCTGGTTTTGTACATTTGCCCACTGACAAAGAAATGATCAGTCTATAATTTTAATTGTAGGTAAATTTTAATAGTGAGAGACAGAATAATAACAAAGCAAACAGAATATTGGCATGCATTAAAAAGGGGATAAACTCCAGAGATAAAATGATAATTCTCCCACTCTACAAGACTCTGGTCCGACCGCACCTGGAGTATACTGTCCAGCTCTGGGCACCAGTCCTCAGGAAGGATGTACTGGAAATGGAGTGAATGCAAAGAAGGGCAACAAAACTAATAAAGAGACTGGGGGATATTAGTTATGAGGAAAGGTTGCGAGCACTGAACTTATTCTCTCTGGAGAAGAGACGCTTGAGAGGGGATATGATTTCAATTTACAAATACTGTACTGGTGACCCCACAATAGGGATAAAACTTTTTCGGGAGTTTAACAGGACACGTGGCCACTCATTAAATTTAGATGAAAAGAGGTTTAACCTTAAACTACGTAGAGGGTTCTTTACTGTAAGAGCGGCAAGGATGTGGAATTCCCTTCCACAGGCGGTGGTCTCAGAGGGGGGGCATAGATGGTTTCAAGAATCTATTATATAAGCACCTGAATGACCACAACATACAGGGATATACAATGTAATACTGACATATAATCATACACATAGGTTGGACTTGATGGACTTTTTTCAACCTCACCTACTATGTAACGATGTAACAGAAATATCCAGAAAAACACATTTCAAAAAAGTTATAAATTGATTTGCAGTTTAATGAGTGAAAAAAGTATTTGATCCCCTATCAATCAACAAGATTTCTGGCTCCCAGGTGTCTTCTATACAGGTGATGAGCTGAGATTAGGAACACTGGGGCAGATTCAGAGAGAATTTACGCCGGCGTATCTATAGATACGCCGCGTAAATTCAAATCTGCGCCGGCGTATCTTCTTTCTGTATTCAGACAGCAAGATAGGCCGACATTAGCCTAAGATACGACTGGCATAAGTCTCTTACGCCGTCGTATCTTAGGGTGCATTCTCACGCTGGCCGCTAGGTGGCGCTCCCGTCGTTTTTGGCGTAGATTATGCAAATTGCCTAGTTACGCAGATTCACAAACGCACGTGCACCCGGCGGTAGTTTTTTACGTTGTTTGTGTAAGTCGTTTTCGGCGTAACGTTGCTCCTGCTATTAGGTGGCGCAGCCAATGTTAAGTATGGACGTCGTTCCCGCTTCGAAATTTGAATTGTTTGCGCCGTTTTTCGTAACTCGTTCGCGAATAGGGCTGGAGGTAAGTTACGTTCACGTCGAAACCAATGACATCCTTGCGACGTCATTTGAAGCAATGCACACTGGGATATGTACACAGACGGCGCATGCGCCGTTCGTAAATCACGTCAATCACGTCAGGTCATCACATATTGGCATAAAACACGCCCC
Source organism: Rana temporaria (assembly GCF_905171775.1). NCBI lineage: Eukaryota > Metazoa > Chordata > Amphibia > Anura > Ranidae > Rana > Rana temporaria. Next base: position 45,775,873 of record NC_053490.1, on the reverse strand, counting down.
CCCTTCCACATTTGAATTACGCGGGCTTACGCCGGCCCCATTTACGCTACGCCGCCACAACTTATGAAGCAAGTGCTTTGTGAATACTACACTTGCTCCTGTAAGTTGCGTCGGCGTAGCGTAAATACAATACGCTGCGCCGCCGTAACTAGGCGCGCAGGTACCTGAATCTGCCCCATTCTCTGAGGCCGGGTTCACACTTGTCTGACAAACGCTCCGACATTAGGAGCTCATGTCGCATGAGGTGTAAAAATCACACTTGGAGAAGTCGCCATTCAGAGAAGACTTTGTATTTTCTTAATGAATGAAAAGTACCCACTGATTGGATGAAATTGAGAGAATGGGGTGCTGTCCAATTAGAGAACGCCTATAGTTGCTATGCAGCAGAGCAGGTGCTTGGCACAGGATCAGCAAGGATGACGGTAGTAGCGACAGCTACTACAGTGATATTTAGCTTCCACAGGAATTGGTCAGTTATGGAATACATATACTTAAAGTAAATTGGTTCAAGTTTGACCGATGTAAGTATGCAAAAAAAAAAAAAACATACCTAGAATTCAGCTGAAACCCGTTGTCGTGTGCTCTATATCCAAGCACATGCTTACGTCAATAAATGTCCTCCCAGGAAAGTGATCACGCTTCCAGGCGGGCTCTGATCGCAGAGTCTGAAAGGCTCAGCTGATCAGTCTATGGTAAAGGCCCAATCATAGCGGCCCTTTACCACGTGATAAGCTGTGTCCAATGACAGCTGATCACAGATCACATGCCAGTTATCACCTTTTTTTTCTTACGTTGCCAGCATTAGGAGAAACGAAGAAAGCTGATAACTGGCTTGTATTAAAGGGACATCTATCAGTGAAGTCCCAAAAGTGTCCACCAGTGCTGCCAATCAGTGCCCATCAATGCCACCTATCAGTGCTTATCAGTGCCAACTATCAGTGCAGCCTCATCAGTGCTCACTAGTGCCAACTACAAATGCTCATCAGTGCCACTGCCACCTATCAGTGCAGCCTCATCAGTGGCCACCAATCAGTGCCCATCAGTGCCACCTATCAATGCTCATCAGTGCAGCCTACCAGTGCCCATCAGTGCAGCCTCATGAGCGCACATCAGTGAAGGAGAAAAACTACCTGTTTGCCAAATTTAAAAGGAATCTGTTGGATTTCTTTCTGGTACAGTGCATGGCCAGCTTTGGTAAATCAACCCCAATATGTCTAATGCAGGCATGTCCAAAGTCCGGCCCATGGGCCGAATGTGGCCCCCCTGTTGATTTAATACGGCCCCCTGGGGATTTGGATATATATATATTGTTTGTGGCCCCCAGGGCCACAAAAGATATATACTGTATTTATCAGCGCTGCCTTGGAGGAGACATGGAGGGGGCAGGACGAGCGCTCTCAGATTACATGAAGAGAATTTCCTGTTTACTCAACAGCGTCTGTATTGGAAGTCCCGTCTCCTGGGATGCCATTGGACGACTGTTCTGTCTATCATAGGAGGCGGGACTTTGTATTAAAGAGGCCACAGAGTAAACAAGAGGTTCTCCTGTTTGTACTCTGTCGGCACTCATCCTGCCCCCCTCCCTCTGCCCTCCGAGGTTGGAGACGGGCATCGATCAGTCTGCACAGATGGCTATGGTAAGGCTGCATTAATGGCACATGTGAGGCTGCATTGGTTGCAATGGTAAGGCTGCATTCATGGCACATGTAAGGCTGCATTCATGGCACATGTAAGGCTGCACTCATGGCACAGATAAGGCTGCACTCATGGCACAGGTAAGGCTGCACTTATGGCACTGGTAATGCTGCAATTATGCCAATGGTGAGGCGGAATTCATGGCAATGGTAAGCCCATGCGTGTTATACGCTGATAAATAAGGAATATCCAAATAACGCACCCAAACTCATCTTTAGTCCTGAGCAGCGCTCTGGGATTAATTGGGGCCACAAAAGAAATATATACAGTATATCCAAATAACACACCCAAGCTCGTCTCTTCACCACACACAGCCACAAAGGTGAGAGAATTCTTGTTGTGCGGTGTATTAGTGCTCAGACGAACACACTTAGACCGAATTTTAATGGTTTAAAGAATATCAGGCAAAATAGTCGGCCACATGCATGTTCACTTCATCAAATCTGACCCTCTTTGAAAAAAGTTTGGACACCCCTGGTCTAATGTCACTCCTTTTGTAAGCCAGTAATAAATCAGTATGTGAAATGTAAATGCCTAATATCAGTACCGTATTTTCCGGCGTATAAGACGACTGGGCATATAAGACGACCCCCTAATTTTCCAGGAAAATTGTTGGTTTTGGGATATACTCGCCATATAAGACTACCCCCTTCTTACCAGTCTTTCTGGAAGCTGAGGGGTAGCCGGAACCGCTGACAGAAACAGGCTTTTTCAAATCTCACTGTGCCATTACATTACATGCCTCACTGTGCCATCACTTGCCCCCTCTCTGTGCCATCACTTGCCCCCTCTCTGTGCCATCACTTGCTCACTGTGCCATCACTTGCCCCCTCTCTGTGCCATCACTTGCCCCCTCTCTGTGCCATCACTTGCCCCCTTTCTGTGCCATCACTTGCCCCCTCTCTGTGTCATCACTTGCTCACTGTGCCATCACTTGCCCCCTCTCTGTGCCATCACTTGCCTCCTTTCTGTGCCATCACTTGCCCCCTTTCTGTGCCATCACTTGCCCCCTCTCTGTGTCATCACTTGCCCACTGTGCCATCACTTGCCCCCTCTCTGTGCCATCACTTGCCTCCTTTCTGTGCCATCACTTGCCCCCTTTATGTGCCATCACTTGCCCCCTCTCTGTGCCATCACTTGCCTCCTTTCTGTGCCATCACTTGCCCCCTTTCTGTGCCATCACTTGCCCCCTCTCTGTGTCATCACTTGCTCACTGTGCCATCACTTGCCCCCTCTCTGTGCCATCACTTGCCCCCTCTCTGTGCCATCACTGCAAACGGTGCATTTACGGTACTCACTTTTTTTTCTGAATAGCAGGCCAGGCGGTGCGGTGACAGTCTCCGTGCTGCGAGCGTCAAGGATTTAAAAGACGCGCCTTCTCCTCAGACTGTCCTGTGTTAGGCGGAACACAAATCTTCCCAGCAGCGCCTCTTTTCCTTGTTCCGCCTATCACGGACGTCTTCTCATCTCGTCCGAGGATGAGAAGGCATCTGTGATAGGCGGAACACAGAACAGAGGCGCTGCTGGGAAGATTTGTGTTCCTCCTATCACAGAACACACTGAGGAGAAGGAGCGTCTTTTAAACCATTGACGCTCGCAGCAGCACGGAGACCATACCCGGCATATAAGACTACCCCCGACTTTTGATGCATTTTTTTGCATCCAGAAAGTCATCTTATACACCGGAAAATACGGTAATTATTGTGTGATTGTATATCAAATCCTAATGCCGCGTACACACGACCGTTTTTCATGATGAAAAAAATGCAATTTTTTAAATTGGTCATTAAAACGTCATGTGTAGGCTCCAGAGCATTTTTCTCGACGTGAAAAATGGGCAATTCAAATTTAGAACATGCGCTAATTTTTTGTGTCGTTTTTCACGTCGCCGTTTTTCACTTTGTGAAAAATGGTCCTGTGTAGACTTTAACCACGGGAAAAAAACGCGCATGCTCAGAAGCAAGTTATGAGACGGGAGCGCTCGTTTTGGTAAAACTAGCGTTTTGCAATGGAGATAGCGCATTCGTCACGCTGTAACAGACTGAAAAGCACGAAGACTGAAAAGGGCGAATCGTCTCTCACCAAACTTTTACTAACACAAAATCAGCAAAAGCAGCCCCAAGGGTGGCGCCATCCATACGCGTTGTACGTCACCGCGCTTTGATTGAGCATTTTTTCTTTCACGATCGTGTGTAGGCAAGACAGGCTTGACTTGAATCACGTCGAGAAAAACGTTGTTTTTTCCATGACATTAAAAACGGTTGTGTGTACGTGGCATAAGCGCAATTTAATGGTCACAACAGCTTGTAAAAATGATAAAGGTGGCTACTTAATCGTTATTATAATAGTCTGCTTCTTTACCTGACACTCACATCAGGTTCCAGATATACCGGCCTGTTCTCTGTGTTTGTGTTGGATACAATTGATTTCTCTCTGGTCTAATTAGAGGAAAATTGCTCTGTTTTGTCCTACAACCATTACTTGGCTCTGACTGCCAACTGTCCTGAAATTTACAAAAACAAAAATTGCTGGATGATTCAGTGTCTGTAAAATCTAAGAAAAAAAATATCTGTAATAAGTATTTATTCCTGCAGTCGAATAAAAGCGGACTATAGTGTTCTTATTATTTTCTTTAATGCAGGCCTAAAATGGATCTATGTGCAAAATCACAATTGGGTTGATTTGCCAAAGGCAAATAGACTGTACACTCTGCAAGGGCATTTGCTCCAGACCTTAGTAAATGAGGGGAAGTTCTGCTGACTTCCATCATCCAATCACATGCAAGCAAAAAACTTTTTTTTTTTCCTTGCATGTGATTGGGTATTCTTTGCAAAGCTTCATCTCTTTTACTAAGAGTGCAACTCAGTGGCATAGCGTGGGGGGTGCAGGGGGGGCCGTGGCCCCGGGCGCAACATTTAGGGGGGCGAAATTTCGTGCCAGTAGTGTCACTACTGGCTCCCTTCTACCCTGAGCTCCATCCGCCATGTTCAGTGTCCAGCACCCTGTGGCTGAGCGTATGGGGGTCATGTGCGGCGTGGGGCTGGCCTGTTCGCGATCGCGTTTGCTCCTAAAGTCCCGCCTCCGCACATGACCCCCATACACCCAATCACAGTGCGCCGGGAAACACTGAACATGGCGGCAGGAGCGCAGGGGAGATGAGCACTGGAAAGTGTGAGTCGCTGGGGCCGCTGTCTTCTCCTCCTTCTTCTTCTTCTCCTCCTCCTGAGTCTGGACCTATGCAGGACAAGAAGGTGAGGAATGGATGGGCACGGACTCTGCTCAAATATATATATTTGAGCAGAGGCCCTACAAAAAAAAAATGGTGGGTTTTACCATTTTTTATGTCACACGGTATTTGCGATTGGGTTTTTCAAACACATAATTTTGGAAAAACATACAATTTAATGAATTTTACTGCACACAAACGCAATATAATACCCATTGTTCTGTAAAATATAAATAATACCTAACATGTCACAGTTTAACCACTTGCTGACCGGCCCACGCCGATATACGTCGGCAGAATGGCACAGCTGCGCAAAGCAACGTACCTGTACATCGCATTTATATCGCGGCATAGTCGGCGTGCGCATGCGCGCCTGCCACATGCTCCATCAGCGTGCCCGCTGGTTCGATTTCCGCCGGGTGCCCACGATCATGTCACGGAGTAGCAGAATGGGGAGATGCCTATGTAAACAAGGCATTTCCCTGTTCTGCCTAGCAACATGACAGCGATCTACTGCTCCCTGTCATCGGGAGCAGTGATCTTTGTCATGTGACCAGCCCCACAGTTACAATCACTCCCTAGGACACACTTAACCCCTTGATTGCCCCCTAGTGTTTAATCCCTTCCCTGCCAGAGTCATTTACACAGTAATCAGTTCAGTTTTATAGCACTGATCGCTGTATAAATGACAATGGTGTCAAAAGTGTCCGATGTGTCCACAATAAAGTCGCAGTCACGATAAAAAAAATCGCAGATTGCCGCTATTACTAATAAAAAAATATATTAAAAAAATGCCATAAATCTATTCCCTATTTTTTAGACGCTATAACTTTTGCGCAAACCAATCAATATACGCTTATTGCAATTTTTTTTGCCAAAAATACGTAGAAGAATACATATTGGCCTAAACTGAAAGAAATTAGTTTTTTTATATATTTTTGGGGGGAAATTTATTATAGCAAAAGTAACAAATATTGCTTTTTTTTTTCAAAATTGTCGCTCAATTGTCAGTTAAAACGATGCAGTGCCGAATCGCGAAAAGTGCTCTGGTCAGGAAGGGGGTAAATTCTTCTGGGGCTGAAGTGGTTAAAATTATGTACGCCCATAGAACAGCGCCAAACTACGGTACCTAAAAATCTCCATGGGCAACGTTTTGAAAAAAGCCTATACATGTTACAAAGTCAGGCCTCGTACACACGACCGAACATGTCTGCTGAAACTGGTCCGCGGACCAGTTTCCGCGGACATGTTCGGTCGTCTGTATGGCCGACCGGACTGGATTCACGGCCTAGCGGACAGGTTTCCAGCGGACAAATGTTGAAAATATGAAACATGTCCGCTGGAAGCCTGTCCGTCGGACATGTTCGGTCGTCTGTACGACTCACCGGACATGTCCGCTCGGCCGAAAGCCCTCGCATGCGTCGAAGTGATTCGACGCATGCGTGGAAGCATTGACCTTCCAGGGTCGCCCACGTCGCCGTGTCATCGTCGCGGCCATGTCGCGACCACGTCACCGCGTTCGCTGTCCGCGGGGATTTTGGTCTGATGGTGTGTACACAAATCAGACCAAAATCCGGCAGCGGACATGTCCGATGAAAACGGTCCGGCGGACTGTTTTCATCGGATTGTCCGTCCGTGTGTACTAGGCCTTAGAGTTACATATGAGATCTGGTGCTAGAATTATTCCTCAAAAACGTTCACGGCAATACTCATGTCTGATACGAACACCGTTTACATATGTGTGCACAACCTACATATGCGTTCGCCTTTGGGTGCGATCATGGGGGGCAGGGGCACTATTTAAAAAAATCCTTATTATTTATTATATTTAAAAAAAATTACACTGTCCATTTACATTTTTTTTCTCACTTTTATTGCGATCACAAGGGATGTTTAGCAGTACTAGGTACTCTTTACTGAGAGATCTGGGATCTATTAGAAAACAATTATGAGTATATCTTCCAGTCAAGAGGGGATATTCTACTATATGATTGTTTGTGAAAATCATATAGTAGAATATCCCCTTTTGACTGGAAGATATAAATTGGCCAAGTGTTTGCTGTGGCTGTCCCTGTTCCTTCCAATGAAAAACTGTCCAGCCAGCCAGTGGTCAAGTTATATCAGATATTATTAAGAATTAAAAAATGCAGATGATACAACAATGTAAAACTAACCAGCAGTTAGTTATTATATCGTGTTTGTGTGCAGTAAAATTCATTAAATTGTATATTTTTCCAAAAACTTGTGTTTAAAAAAATTATGCGCAAATACCGTGTGACCTAAAAAAAAAAAAAACTCACCATTTTATTCTCATTAAGGAAAATTTACAAAAAGTACTAGAGACTCAGTACAGGCAGGTATTTTATTACAGTAATGAATAGATAATAAAATATAAAACTGGACAGCAGAAAGGATACAAGGATAATAGGCCTAACAGGTGAATGTCTAAATCGTATCTACGGACATAGGTGTCACACAGTAAAATAATTTGCGGTGGTTTGGTTGCTCACTGTTCATGCACTTGTTTTTTTTTTTTTTCTTTCAAACAATGCAGCGGTGTACTATGAACAAAAGGCAACTTCAAGAACACATGGTCAGTAATAAGTGAACGCTCCACTTTGAGCAACCTATACCTTAAAAAGGCTCTATTAACATAAAATAAAACACTTAAAATAAATATAAACACTGAAATACCACGCCAAAAAAAAAAAAACTTTTTTTATCTGGAAGCCTTGTAGAAAAAATTCAACCTAAAATAAAAGTCCCGTCAACATATAATAAAAAAAACAATATACCACTTTGTTTAAATCCAAAAATACTATCCCTGAAACAAAAGCCTATTTTTTTAAAGGGAACTTTGCAGCGCAAAAAAAAAATCATTTTTATAGAGGGGGCAGCAGCTAAAAGTGACCGCTGACCTCAAATCATCCACAAAATAAAATAAAAGGCAAAAAGTGCTCCTAATAAATTATTAATGCTACTAATAATAATAATAATAATAATAAAAAGTCAGCAAACAGGTTAATTTCCTAAAGAACTAGCAATCAGACTTAAAAGAGAAATATGGGAATTAGGGGAATTAGGGTTATTGCAGATTTATACTTGTTTAGATGGATGCAGCATCTGTCCCCCGGCACCTCTACACTGAGAATCGAGCGATCGAACACTGCCAATCGCTCGGTTCTCACAGCTCCCCGAGCTGAGAATTGGTGACTGTCAGTCAGCAGCTCTCTGCCCTTCCCCCTCCTCATTAGAGCGCTGGGCTGTGGAGGGGGCGGAAGCGGACGGCTCCGGCTCTCAGTGGCTCGCTGAGAGTCTGAGCCAGGTGTCGGTCCAGGGATCTACGTGGTTCCTGACTCCATGGTCCTGATGACGCGGAGCCTAGACCGACTCTGTGACGTCAGCAGAGAGCGGACTTCAGTCCCCACTCTGCTGAAAACGGGTCACTCAACCGTTCTTATAAACTCCTGTTGAGTTTATAAGAACGGGGAGAGGAATATCCCTGATAGGTTCAAACGGCAGTTTCTTAAGAGTTGACAAAACCAGGTTATGGTCCCACAGAGACCATGTAGATTGCACAGGAGAAACATAATCTCCTGTATGAAAGCTCTCATCTATAAATGAGAAGCAAGAGGCCACTGAAAGCTGAGATCTGACCCTTAAAGTGGTTGTAAACCCACTTTGAAAAAAAAAACTAACACCTGCAAGACAAATGCATAATGAGCTCATTATGTAATACTCACCTGGGATCTAAGCCCCCACTGCAGTGCTCGACACAGCACCGGCGACATGTCGTCCCGGAGTTACTTCCGGGTATCGTGGCTCCAGGGCTGTGATTGGCCGAAGCCGCGATGACGTCACTCCCGCGCATGCGCGCGGGACCCACTGGTACCGGCAAAGTCACTGAAAGCAATGGCACGTACGTGCCATTGCTTCAGTGCGCATTTGCCAATTACATCCGCACATGCAAATATAGGGGATATCTGCTAAACCGTTCAGGTTTAGCAGATATCCAGGGTAGCTACAGGTAAGCCTTATTATAGGCTTACCTGTAGCAAAAAGGGTGTTGTAAGGGGTTACAACCACTCAAATAGTACTTAAAGTGGTTGTAAACCCCATTCATGAAATTTGAACTAAGCACATATATCTGTAGTGTGTACTTGTCTCTCCAAGGCTCTAAGTGTGGTTTCTCTCTGGTGCTCCATTCTTCCGTTATCAGCATAAGTCACTTCTGACAGGTTCTCCGACAACTAAGCCTGTCTAATTAGAATACAGCTCTGCATGTTCCTTCATTCCCTTGCCTATGTGGAGTGGGAGGGGGGGGTGTCCCTTCCCTCCAATTAGCTCTCACACAGTGTAAGTGCGGCCTCTCCATCTTTCCCTACATACTGCTGGCAGGTGAAGAAAGAGTTTTAACTCAATCTGCACTTTGGAAGGGGTGTAGAAAAGGGAAGACTGCAGATAAACAAGTAAAATATATGTAGGATTTGTTTCATCCCTGTGTATCATGCAAGTGCGCTGCAGTGATTACACACAGCGGGAGCTGATTGGCGGGTACCATGGACTCGGTTTCCACTGGCACCTGATGATCCTTCGGTACACAGGCAGAATGGGAAGGGAAGGCATGGATCCTGTGTTCCTGCAAAGCATGAACATGGATAAATGCCTTTCTACAAAGTACAAAAACACTGGCTAGGCACACGGTTAACCCTTTGATCGCCCTAGATGTTAACCCTTTCCCAGCCAGTTATTAGTACAGTGACAGTGCATATCAAAAGTGTCTGTTAGTGTCCAACTGTCTGCCGCAATATCGCAGTCTTGCTATAAGTCGCTGATCGCCTCCATTACTAGTAAAAAATAAATAAATATATCCCATAGTTTGTAGATGCTATAACTTTTGCGCAAACCAATCAATTTCCGCTTATTGGAATTGTTTTAACCAAAAATATGTAGCAAAATACATATTGGCCTAAATTGATGAAGAATTTTGATTTTTTTAACATTTTTAATTGGATATGTTTTATAACAGAAAGTAAAAAATATTGTGTTTTGCTCTCAAAATTATCTGTCTTTTTTTGTTAATACAGCAAAAAAATAAAAACCGGTATTCTGAAAAAATCCTGGACTTATGAAAAGTTTTGACCACGTCACTTCCGGTGCGGCTACGTCACAACACAACTGTTCGCAGGGCTTTATCTCGCATGCGCGACTTCACCGCTGTTTTATCGTGCATGTTGCGGATGCAATTTTCGGGTCCAGAAAATTAGACCCAAGCGGGTGGGCGGAGCAGCGATTTGCTTAAACTCGTCATCGGCAGCAACGAGTTCAGCCCCGCCCCTAGGTTGTTCCTTCTACCAAGCACCGCTCTATCTCCCACTTTCCCTCGGTATGGGTTAGTAGAAAGAACAGCCTAGGGGCGGGGGGGGGGGGGGCGGGTCTGGCTGCGGTGCTGCCGAAACAAGTTTAAACAAATCGCCGCTCCTTCCACCCACTCGGGTCTATCGTTTTTGTGGACCCAAAAATTGCATCCGCTCATGCGTGATAAACATTGGTGAAGTCACGCATGTGCGGTAAAGCCCCGCAAACAGCTGTTTCGTGACATAGCCGCACTGGAAGTGACGCGGTCGAGGAATTTCATGAGTCGATTTTTTTTTTATTACACCGGAAAGGTGATCAAATACCACCAAAAGAAAGCTCTATTTGTGGGGGGAAAAAAGGACATGAATTATATTTGGGTACAGCGTAGCACAACCGCACAATTGTCAGTTAAAGCGACGCAGTGCCGTATAGAAAAAAAATGGCCTGTCATGAAGGGGGGGGTAAATAGGGCAAGTGGTGAGGCATGCTGACCTCTTTTATGCGCAGTATATATGAAATAAACATGTTTATGAAACGTTAATTTTTACTCACATACAGTTGTGTTCAAAATTATTCAACCCCCCAATGCTGTAAAGGGTTTTAGGGAATTTAGTGTACATTTGTAATTGTATTCAGAATTAAATCCTACAAGGACTTCTTAAAGAACCATATGCAACTAAAATGACATCAATTGGTTTTGTAATACAGTAGTAAATGTTTATTTTGTGAAGTCTTCATTTACACAAGTATTCAACCCCTTAAAGACTACCACTCTGAAGAACAGAGTTTCATTGAAGTGTTTTCAATCAGGTATTGAAAACACCTGTGGATGTCAGGGAGCAGCAATAAAGCCTAATAATCACCAATCAGGCAGCTTTAAAATGACTGTGATACTCAGCTCCTTCTAGACATTTACTGGTGTGGTTACAAACATGGTGAAGTCAAGAGAATGGTCCGGGAAGACAAGAGAAGAGGTGATTACTCTTCACAGGAAGGGCAATGGCTATAAGAAGATTGCAAAGATGTTAAACATACCAAGAGACACCATAGGAAGCATCATTCGCAAATTCAAGGCAAAGGGCACTGTTGAAACGCTACCTGGTCGTGGCAGAAAGAAGATGCTGACTTCGACTGCTGTGCGCTACCTGAAGCATAGAGTGGAGAAAAGTCCCCTTGTGACTGCTGAGGAACTGAGAAAAGATTTGTCAGATGTGGGTACTGAAGTTTCTGCTCAGACAATACGGCGCACACTGCATAATAAAGGCCTCTATGCCAGAACTCCCAGGCCCACCCCCTTGCTGTCTCCAAAGAATAAGAAGAGTCGACTGCAGTATGCAAAAATCACGTGGACAAACCACAGAAGTTTTGGGATTGTGTTCTGTGGACTGATGAAACAAAATTAGAAGTGTTTGGGCCCATGAATCAACGCTATGTTTGGAGGAGGAAGAACAAGGCATATGATGAAAAGAACACCTTGCCTACTGTGAAGCATGGCGGGGGGTCAATCATGCTTTGGGGCTGTTTTGCTTCTGCAGGTACAGGGAAGCTTCAGCGTGTGCAAGGTACCATGAATTCTCTTCAGTACCAGGAGATAGTGGATAACAATGTGATGCAGTCCGTCACAAACCTGAGGCTTGGGAGACGTTGGACCTTTCAACAGGACAATGATCCCAAGCATACCTCCAAGTCCACTAGAGCATGGTTGCAGATTAAAGGCTGGAACATTTTGGGGTGGCCATCGCAGTCACCAGACTTAAATCCGATTGAGAACCTCTGGTGGGACTTAAAGAAAGCAGTTGCAGTGCGCAAGCCTAAGAATGTGACTGAACTGGAGGCTTTTGCCCATGACGAATGGGCGAAGATACCCGTAGATCGCTGCAAGACACTTGTGTCAAGCTATGCTTCAAGTTTTAAAGCTGTTATAACTGTAAAAGGATGTTGTACTAAGTACTAAGATTGAATGTCAACTGGGGGTTGAATAAAACTGATAATGATGTGAGCACAGAAAAGACATTTGTGGTTATTTCATTATAAATGTTATGTTATATTTGTCTGACCTACACGTGCCTCTTTGATTTAATTGTAAGCAGGATGACTGAATGATCAAAATCAATGTCAAACTGGCCAAAACAATCAATTTCAGTGGGGGTTGAATAATTTTGAATACAACTGTATACTGTATTTTTTTTTTTTCAATAAAGTTTTTTTTTAAAAATGAAGAAATTGTAACAGTGGTATAATTAAATGACTGTAAGTTATAAATACAAATGAATACAAAGCTCACATAATAGATAGTTAAAATAGAATCGTTGTATAGTGAGTTTGTCGCATCAGGCAGTAGGAACTTCTTCCGTAACATGAACAAAAAAAAAGGTTAATCGCTACTGTATTTAAAAAAAAAAAAAAAATTTAATTGAATTATCATATTAACTCTAATCCTTTTAATTAATAATCTTGACATTGATAATAAAGTAACTTTTTGCTTTTAAACTCTACAGCAGAAGAGATCGAGCTGCGCATCATTTCGGACTGATGGATTTTCTACCTCAAGCTGCCACTTTGGTCCAGTCTAAAGCGATGTTTACTAGTAATGGGAGTATTAGAAGATGGAGCAGTATGTTGGCTAGAAGCCGTCTCTCAGCACTGGAACTGTTCCTACTGAGCCTGTTCTGCAGTATTTATTATTGATGTTCAAAAAAAAAAAAAAACAATTTTATCTAGTAGGCCTCAAGCCTGAATTCCTCCACACAAAGGGGACTATTGGAAACTGGTCAGTTCAGACCCCAGAGGCCATTTGCACTTTTTATTGTTGTTTAGAGTCTTATCAGCTGATAGAACTAGTCAGAGGAGATTCCTCTCTATCACACATGAGGTACATTGAGACCTGTCACAACACGCTCAGCCATCACTCACAGATGGTATAATGCTGGGCAGAGTAATGACAGGGTCAACCTACCCATCTATATGGTCAGTCGTGTGATTATGTGACGAGTGGATGCTGTCATGCTGTAGAAGCCGGAGACACACTGGATTCAACAAACGGATCTAATATATATATAATTGATGTCTTTGAGTTGTGAGTTGTAAAGAGGATGCACTGTTATAAGATATTTTGTTTTTTATATAAAAGAAATGTTAACTGTGAGCTGTGATGTTTCCTCTTCTTTCCAAGGTGTACACTTGAAGGATAAATGTATATTTAGGCCCATTCACATGTTCTAACTCGGCAGTGGCGGCGCTGCTAACTCTTTTATTGCCAAAAAAATTCCGATGCACGGTACAAACGCAAAATATCGGGACAAATAACGGGAAACGTTTAGATCGGGATGAGGGTCCAAAATTCGGGAAAATCGGGACTATTGGCAACTATGCACAAGTGCCCTTAGATGTGTACGGTTTTGTATGCATCTAATGCCGCGTACAGACAATGGGAAATTCCAACAACAAAACCGTGTTGACTCAAACTTGTCTTGCATACACACGGTCGCACACATTTCGGAAATTCCGAATGCCAAGAACGCGGTGACGTACAACACGTACGACAGCACTATTAAAGAGAAGTTCAATACCAGTTGTATTAGAAGTTTGGTGAGAGACGATTTGCGCTTTTTAGTCTTCGTGCTTTTCAGTCCGTTACAGCGTGACGAACGTGCCTTCTCCATTACGAATGCTAGTTTTACCAGACCGAACGCTTTCGTCTCGTACTTGATTCAGAGCATGCGTGGGATTTTGTGCGTCGGAATTGTCCACACAATTGGAATTTACGAGAACGTATTTTGTTGTCGGAAAATTTGAGAACCAGCTCTCAAATTTTTGATGTCGAAAATTCTGACAGCAAATGTCCGATGGAGCATACACACGGTCGGAATCCGACAAAAAGCTCCCATCGAACATTTGTTGTCGGAAATTCCGACCGTGTGTATGCGGCATTAGGCTTCTTTACCATGGGGCATAGGTAAGCATTCACCACTGGAGGGCCGTGCTTACCCAAACAGTGATGAACAGTTGCATCCTCGTTCATGCAGTCCCATTGCTGTCAATTGGGATGCAGTAGCTGCACATACACAGCCGCTGCTCCCAATGTGACATCTGTGTGGGTGCCATATAGGGTTGCATCGATACAGTCAGGTCCATAAATATTGGGACAGCGACACAATTCTAATCTTTTTGGCTCTATACACCACCACAATGGATTTAAAATGAAACTAACAAGATGTACTTTAACTTTTAGCTTTAATTTGAGGGTATTTACATCCAAATCAGGTGAACGGTGTTGGAATTACAACAGTTTGTATACGTGCCTCCCACTTTTTAAGGGACCAAAAGTAATGGGACATTTGGCTGCTCAGCTGTTCAAATGACTAGGTGTGTGTTATTCCCTCATTATCCCATTTACAAGGAGCAGATAAAAGGTCCAGAGTTAATTTCATATGTGCTATTTGCATTTGGAATCTGTTGCTGTCAACTCTCAATATGAGATCCAAAGAGCGGTCACTATCAGCGAAGCAAGCCATCATTAGGCTGAAAAAAACAACAACTCCATTAGAGAGATAGAAAAAACATTAGGTGTGGCCAAATCAACTGTTTGGAACTTCCTTAAAAAGAAAGAACACACCGGTGAGCTCAGCAACACCAAAAGACCCAGAAGACCACGGAAAACAACTGTGGTGGATGACCGAAGAATTCTTTCCCTGGTGAAGAAAACACCATTCACAACAGTTGGCCAGATCAAGAACACTCTCCAGGAGGTAGGTGTACCAGCTCACAGCTCACTTCCTGGTTCGGAAATCGCACGAGATTTGGTATGAAAGCTCCGCAATGAACACTGAGAGCTATGAGAGAAGCTCACAGAGCACACTGCATGGTACGGGAAGTGACACAATGCCCGAAGAATACCCGCAGTTGTGCAAACCGGAAGCCTCATCAAACTAAAGGTACTGTACAGATCTGAAAATTAAAAACCTCAGTTTTAAACATTTTTAATGTCGGCAGTACAAATAGGCTAATGTTGCAATTAGGGTGGAGCCCTGCTTTAAAGCTGAAAGTCTGCAGCTAAAGCACATCTTGTTCCTTTAATTTCAAATCCATTGGGGTGGTGTATAGAGCCAAAAAGATTAGAATTCTGTCAATGTCCCAATATTTATGGACCTGACTATGTTTTTTTTTTACTGGAGAGTACTGATCCTTTCGGTGAAGTACTTGCCGATGCCCCTTGCAGTGCCATTTGAGTCCATGCAAAATGAATGGGCTCAAATCGCACTCCAAAAGAATCTCATGCAATTTAAGCAGGAATGCGGTGCGATTCCTGGTCGAATCACGCAGTGTTTTCCCACCGCTCCCGTGTCAACCCAGGCGGAAGTCACACAAAAGTGCTGGGGGGAAAACGCATGTGATTCGGACAGGGATCGAACCACATTCCCGTTAAAACCGCATTTGCTATTCTTTGCAGTGCGATTTGAACCCATTAATTTTGTATAAGCTTAAATCGCACTGCAAAGGTATCGGTTTCAGGTATCGGAAGCACTTGCATTTGTACTCGTGCAAATGCTTAGTATCAGCACTAACAGGGCTGTCTTTATTATTGATTGGGCAAAAAAATTTTTTGGAATCGTATGTGTCCAAATGCATGTAAACTTAAGGTATGTATTTTAAGCAGGATTTTCTACTAGCTCTGCCAGCAAGAACCTGCATTCAATGCAGGCAATACACATATGCCCCGTTGAGTGAGCCCTTAAAGCAGTATTAAACCCAAAAGCAAACATTTACAGTACTACAGTGCCTTGATAAAGTATTCATACCCCTTGAAATTTTCCAAATCTATGTTACAACCAAAAATGTAAATGTAAAAGGTCTGCCGATCAGCTCCTGCCATTGGCTGAGAGCATTGACCAGAGTGTTCTGGTGGGCGGGCCATCTACCATGCCACCTGTGTGTGTGGGGCCACACACACAGGTGGCAAGAAAGGTATTCTTTGGTAGTCCTTTCTGTTAACAGGTCGTTTTCTTTCTATATGTGAAGACAGAATCACTTAAATGTTTGACCATTCTTCCAGAAGCGCATTTATGAGGTCAGGCACTGAGGTCCGGACTCTGTGCAGGCCAGTTAAGTTCCTCCACCCCAAGTTCCTTCATCCCTCCCCTCGCTCATCCATGTCTTTATGGACCTTGCTTTGTGCACTGGTCGAAATAATTTGGTAGAGGGGGGATTATGGTCTGGGGTAGTTTTTCAAAGGTTGGTCTTGGCCTCTTAGTTCTAGTGAAGGGAACTCTTAAGGCATCAGTATACTAAGACATTCTGGACAATTTCATGCTCTCAACGTAGGGAAACAACTCGTGGGAACAGTTTGAGGATGCAAACGGTTTCAGGGAAGAAAATCACATCATCTATGGCTGCAGGAAAGAAAATCACATCATCTATGGCTGCAGGAAAGAAAATCACATCATCTATGGCTGCAGGAAAGAAAATCACATCATCTATGGCTTGCCAAAGTCCTGAGCCAGAGGGAGGTTTCACCCCCAGATCTATGCCAGCCTGTGAGTCCTAAGCCAGAGAGGATGCCAGGATCCACATCCTAAACCAGAGAGGGAGCCAGTTTCTGCTTCTGGATCCAGCCTTCATATCCTGAGTCAGAGAGGAGCCATACTCATAATCCTTAGCCAGAGAAAAGCTGACCTCTGAGTCATGTGACACTGAGAGAACTTAGACTCTGAGTCCTGAGCCAGAGGGGATCTGGCCTATCATTCCTTAGCCAGAGAAAAACAGACTCAGAGTCTTGGACCAGAAACAGACAGTGCCGAGTTAGAGAAGGAGACAGCCTCCAAATCCTAAGCCAGACAGGAGCTTTCTAAGACAAAGAGGAGTTAACCTCTGACATTTGAACCAATGAAGAGCCAGCCTTTAAATCCTGAGCCAGAGAGAAGTCAGTCTCCATGTCCAAACAAGAGAAAGGCCAGCCTTTGAGTTCTGAGCTAGAGAAGGAGCCAGCCCTGAGCCAGGGAGGAACTAGCCAATGAGCCCTGCGCTAATTACAGAGGGAGCTAGCCTCTAAGTCCTGAATCAAGGAGGAGCTGCCCCCCAAGTCTTGATCCAAAGAGGAGGCAGCCTCCAAGTATCGAATCAAAGAGAGGACCAAGTCTCTGAGTCCTGAACAAGATTAGAGCTGGTCAACATTCGACTGCAAAAGTCAGCAATTGACAGCAACACTCAAGCACACAATCACTTACTGTTATTTTGTGTGTATCATACAGGGCTTGCCCCTTTTAGGCCACTCTCACAACAAATTACATTCATCATGGTTATTATTTATTTCTAGGGTAGGTGGTAACCCTACCTCCAGCTCAGTCCTCCCTTGCCGAAGAGATATCGATACGTACAAAAGAGGGATGAGCTAGATTGGTCTGAACCTAGGTTTGTTTGAATGCTGAGCTTTTAGCTTGTTCAGCAGGAGCCTAAAGTTGTATATGGTAGTTTTTTTTTTACCACTACTATATACACTATATTACCAAAAGTATTGGGACGCCTGCCTTTACACACACATGAAATTTAATGTCATCCCAGTCTTAGTCCGTAGGGTTCAAAATTAGGTTGGCCCACCCTTTGCAGCTATAACAGCTTCAACTCTTTTGTGAAGGTTGTCCACAAGGTTTAGCAGTGCATCTATGGGACCATTCTTCCAGAAGCGCATTTGTAAGATCAGGCACTGATGTGGGTGAGAAGGCCTGGCTTGCAGTCTCCGATCTAATTCATCCCAACGGTTTTCTATTGGATTGAGGTCAGGATTCTGTGCAGGTCAGTTATGTTCCTCCACCCAAACCCGCTCATCCATGTCTTTATGGACCTTGCTTTGTGGATGAAATGATTTCCCAATTATGTTTCCCTATTAACATCTATAGCAGACCCTCATCTAAGGTAAGGATTTGGTATAGATCAGGGATTTGCAATTAGCGGACATCCAGCTGTTGTAGAACTACAATTTCCATGAGGCATAGCAAGGCTCTGACAGCCACAAGCATGACATCCAGAGGCAGAGGCATGATGGAATTTGTAGTTTTGTAACAGCTGGAGGTCCCGCTAATTGCATATCCCTGGTATAGATGAAGGAAATACTCGGCCGGGTTGTTTACAAACAGAATGAAGCAGCCGGGAACTGTCATTTACTGGAAAATCGAATTTCATTTCTTTCTTTGTAACTGTAGATTGCATACCGTATCACCCCCACCGCCTTGTACCTTTTGGTCGATATTCCCTTGCCTATAATCCAAGAAAATGGCCATTACTGCTTTTTTAACATTCAGTTCCCAATTATTTCAGCCACAGAACTTCACTCCTGTTCATCAAACCTGCCCTTAACCAAACCCAGGTACATTAGGCTCATTACTACTACTGAGATGCTAAGGTTCTCCTTATGTCTGTGTGGGGTAACATGGCAAGTGTGTTACAGAGGTGACCTTAAGTGGCCAAAGGGTCAGTGTAAGACAGCACACATACTGTAGGTGCAAACAGTCATGGACAAAGGTGGTCTTGGAGGAACCAACACAGACCGAACATTAGGAATATGGCTTAAGACTATCACTCATGTTAATTATGAGGCTTTCTTGTCACATCCGAGTATTATAATAGTAGCCAAGCAATTATAATAGTAATATGAATCAATGTGAACATTTTGTACTCTACGATGATATTTTCTTGTGTAGCTCCAAAAACACTTGGCAATGTTGTGCTATGCCCATGTTATGTACTATTACGCAATCGCAGCTGTGTAGGATAACTGCATGCAGGGCGGCTCCTGCCGAGATCTGAACTCCTCACACGCGCCAAGTTTACACAGATGTCGGAATGTTTTAGCTAAGAGATCTCAGCTATCTTTTTGATGCGCCATATTGACACACACAACATACATGAAGAGGGCAAGACAATGCCTGCATATTCCAAGAACAAGATGTCAGCCATCTTGTCCCTGTACATATTGGGAATTCTTCTGGTGGAAGACCCATGGGACGCAAGTTAGGGGTGAAATGAGGGGAGTGATGTAGCTAAACTCTATTTCTATGGAGAGGAAAAACAGAAATAACCCCTGTGGTTTGTTTTTGGTGGCATCAAGCTGGGAAATTACATCTGACCTTGTATGACATAACCTTTAGTTCGGTATGTCCTGCCAGCAAGCTGAAAATTATTCCAACAGGCATTGTGCTGTGAAATGACTTGTTTTCAAAGCTTGTCTTGATATGACAAATTTTGCTGACAAAATGACCAAAAAAAATTAATCGTAATGGCCCCAGCCACACATGACTATGTTTGCCTATTTGTTGAGTGCTCAGATTGGCCATAATTTTAAAACCTAACCCATTATTTCAGAGAATAGAATGGTTCCTGCATTGCACATTATATATATTTTTTAACTGACCTAGTCTTGCATTATTCTGTATCTATATTTTTCTCTGACCGCCATTTTAAAGGTGTGGTTAAAAGGGAATTTCACTTTCATAGCTTATAAATTTGCCATAAATACCAAAGCGTATTTATAATCAAAGTGTCAGATAATGACAGGCATGCCCCATTGCTACGAAAGCCACATTTGTTCCTCTCAATCTCATGGACAAGCTGGGTGCCAAAGCCCAAGAAGCCAACTCTTGTTCCACTTATCACTTAAACTTTAGAAGATGATATGAACACCAATGGCCTTTCAGACTTCAAAATGGTTTTATTAGACAAGCAGATAAAAGACTACTTGCAAAAGCTTCCACCTCCAGCCACACCTCCAATGTGTTTCACCCTTGCCAGAGTTTAGGTATCTATGATCAAAATATTAAATATATTAATTTCAACATCATAGTTTCTAGCCTACTCCTATTAAAGTAGTTGTAAATGTAATGTTTTTGTTTAAAAAAATAAAATAAAATAAAAAGGTTTATACCCCCGTTGGCGCTCTTGGCTTTTCCCCTCCGCCGAATTTCCCCTCAGAAAGCTGGTTTCTATGGGGTCAATATTACATGCTCGCTCCTGGGTCTCACACTCTGCGTCTATTGACACAGACATCAGGACTTGGCCCTGCCCCCTCCACAGTGGCTTTGGTTGACTGCCTCAGGAAGTGAAGGGAGAGAGGAACTGTAGACATGCACTGTGCTGGATCAAATGAGGGCTTAGGTAAGTGTAATGCCGCATACACACCATCACTTTATGTGATGAAAAAAAACGACATTTTCTGTGAAGTAAAAAATTACGTTTTTGAAACTTCAATTTTCAAAGACGAAGTTGCATACACACCATCGTTTTTCTCACAATGTTCTAGCAAAGCGAGGTTACGTTCACCACGTTTTTCCATTGAAGCTTGCTTCATAAGTAGCTTCTGGGAATGCGCGGGTGAAAAAACGTCGTTTTAAACGACGTTTTTGCTACACACGGTCAATTTCTGTGAAGTAAAAGTTGACGTTTTGAAAAACGACACATAAAATTGAAGCATGCTTCAATTTTTTTTGGTCGTTTTTTAGAAGACATAAAACGACGTTTTCCCCCACACACGGTCAATTAAAGTGACGTTTTTAAAAACGTCATTTTTTTTCATCACATAAAGTTATGGTGTGTACGGGGCATAAGGGTGGGGGCGATACTGATGCATAAACATTTTTCCTGGTGCCTCCATGGCAGCATACCTGTGATAGAGCTCCGCCTCGACTTCAGGACTTGTGAATAGCATAAATTAAAGGCATAGTCCCTCCCCCAACATTGTCTTTTTTTCCTAATAACTTCTTGTGCTGGTGAAGAGTAGCAGTACGTCCATACCTCTGCAGTCGGCAGCGTCCACCGGGTTTAGCCTTTCCCGTGCGCAGTTCCTGTTCTTGGGCCGCTCATAGCGCTGAAAAGACTGGGAACCCCTCTGTGGATCTGTTGGGGTCATTTCGCAGAGTTTCCTCTTAGGAACGAAGTCTGCTATCGCATCCATGATGAATGCAGTGGAGTCGCAAAAGGATCAGCTCACATCCTCCCAGGCTGGTGGTTTCCATTTTATTTTTAGTCATATATTGTATTTTGTCTCTCCCCTCTCCCATCCCTTCCTTCCTTTAACTTGCCTGTTGGGTCTCCTTTAAAAAAAGTGTATGTCCTTGTTGTCTTACTTTGTGATGCTCCCTTTAAGTCCGGTCAGTTTGATGGGGCAGGTGCCTTTTATCCTGACAGGCCTGCAGTTGTTGTTTGTTTCCCCCAAAATCAGCAGGAGGCTACAGTTTTTTTTGTATATCACTCAACATCACTGCGGCCATCTTGGATTATGGAAAAAGGGCCAGATCTGCCCTTTTCTTCCAGAATCAATTCATAATGGTGGTTTATAGGATTTGCCCACCCACTTGAGCCTATTTAAGTTCAGATTCAGGGTTAGCTGTCAGTCTCCTCAGCTGTGCCCTTCTAGGTTTCTCTGATGCTGCTCTGTGGTAGGTACCTTTGTTTTTCTTCTCAAAAAAATTGTGATAAAAAAAATTAAGATATAATTTTATGTTAAAAAGAAAAAAAGTGACAAAAACTCCATAGTTCCTTTTTTTTTCCTTTCTTACTAAATTTCCGCAGCTGATCCTTCTGCCCAACTCTGAAATGAGTCGTTCATCTCGCAACAAAGATCCTCACACTTCTATTAGGTATGTGACCAACTATATGTGAGTATAAAAAAAAAAGTGCGCTCACTGGTCTGACGTGAGTTCCTTACATCGTAGCCCTGCCCACTCCAAGGGGTCCAGAAAATCTTCAAGACACCGTGATGACAACAGCCCAGACCGCAAGTCTCATTCTTCACGCCACCTGTCCCAGGTCCCATTCTTCACGTCATAGATTAGAGAGGTCAAGATCCAGAGGACAAGATCGTTCCCCCTCTCCTAGGACCTATACAAAGAAGAAATGCTGGACATGTGGGGCTACACCGATACTAGACAGAGTGGTTGTAAGGACTGTTTTATGAACTATGCGTCCAGCCGCGAGCTAGAAAATCAGCTCGCTGTAGATCTGCTCAAGCGAACAATGAAGGACTCTTTCTCTGAGCTTGTGGCTTTGGTCCCCGCTCAACCAGTTCAGCAGATATCCCAGGTTCAGGATACAGAACCTAATCTCCCTGGTCCTTCAGCAGTCAGTACACCTATGCCACCATCAGGCCGACCAGCTAGAGATTCACCACCTGATGACTCTGCAGAGGATTCAGAACCTTTTGGCTTCAGTCTCTCCTTGGTAAAGCCGTTCATCCAGGCAGTCTAAACTGCAATCGCCTGGAAAGACGCAGAAGAGCCTCCCCACGAGTTACTTCCCATTCCTCAAAAGGAAGCAGGGTTTCTTCTCGTTGATGGGCGAGATTAGTCAGGTCATTCAGAATGAATGGTCAAAGACTGATAAAAAAAACTTTCATTGGGCCAGTTCAATAAACTATACCCCTTACCAGAGTCGGGAACGCAGTCACTAAACTCCATGCCAGTGGTAGACGCGTCGGTGGTGCGACTCGCAAAAAATATAACTTTACCAATGGAGGATTCCACTTCCTTCAAAGACCCTCTAGACAGGCGAATAGACCTGGAGCTGAAGAGGAGCTACTTAGCCGTGGGAGCACCGTGTAAGCCAGCTATCGCCCTCACATCGGTATCAAATGCCATAAGATCTTGGACAGATAATATTGAGACGGCTTTGCGTCAGGATGTCCCCAAGGAGGATATAATTAAAGCCTTGGTAGAGCTTAGATTGTCGGCATACTTTGTCGGGGTAGCGGCCATTGACACGATCAGGTGCTCTGCAAGATCCATGTTGCAGTCACTAATGGTGAAGAGGGCCTTGTGGCTGAAACCCTGGATGGCCGACTTATCCTCCAAACAAAATTGGTGCAAAATTCCATTCGATGGGAAAGCACTATTCGGAGACAAAATTGATAAAGCTATCTCCAGGCTGTCAGGAGGGAAGTCCGGTATGCTTCCCCAGGACAGAAGGATGCGTAGATTCAGAGGCGGTTCCACTAGGTCCCGCCAGACAAATCCAAGGAATTTTAGGCAGTCAAGACAGCCGAGAGACAACAAAAGACCTTGGAAATGTACTCAGGCGTCCTTTTTTGAACAGGAAGATGAAGACCCTTCCGGCTCCACAGGAGCAGAAGCAGTCTTTTTGATGCCAGAGTAGCCCAGGCACTCCCAGTGGGAGCCAGGCTAAAGTTCTTCATCCCAGTCTGGACCACCCGCTGCCAGGACCCCTGGGTTCTGTCAACAATTCAATGGGGGCACTTTTAGAATTTCTCTCATCCCCCACCTCGGAATTCTTTCAAAAGTACAGGGATTCCATCCTCCACACTGAAGGTTCAAGCTCTGAAAAACTTCCTAACGTCACTCAAGCTTCAGGCTGCGGCTGTTCTGGTTCCCTTGGCAGAGCGGCTTCACAGGCTTCGACTCCACCCTATTTCTGGTCCCCAACAGGACAGGTGGGTGGAGGCCTGTGATAGACCTAAAGAGGCTCAACCGAAAGCCTCAAAATGGAGTCCCTGCAGACGATTATTCAGGCAGTCCAGCCATCAAATTGGATGATTTCAGTTGATCTGCAGGATGCGTACCTACGCGTTCCAATTCTACCTGCATTTCAAAAATATCTGAGATTTGCAGTGGGACGGACCCACCTACAGTTTCAAGCCCTGCCTTTCGGTCTGTGCACCTCTTCCAGGGTGTTCACCAAGATACTAATATCCGCTCTGGTTCCCCTGCGGAAGAGGAGCTTGAGGATATACCACTACTTGGATAACATCCTCCTCCTAGCAAGCAATCCGGATCAGTTGGTATGTCACCGGGAAATTCTTCTACAGTCCCTAAAAGAGCTAGGGTGGCTAATTCCGACAAGAGTCAACTAGCACCCACACAGCAGATGATCTACCTGGGTGCAATGTTCAACACTCAGGAGGGGACAGTGTCATTACCACCACCAAAGACAAGGATTGTCATCCAGAGAATGATCAAAGTCATCCAGAGCCCGTATCTGACGGTTTCACAATGCCTGAGCCTCATTGGCACAATGTATTCCTGTATACCCATGGTTCCTTGGGCCCATTGGCACATGAGGTATTTCCACACAGGTTTTTTGGCGCAGTGGAAGAAACAACGACTATCTCAGATGATCCTGCTGGACCTCAGAGTGATGCATCTCCCGGGCAGGTTGAACACGAAAGCAGACACGTTGTCCAGAAACTTCCTGGACAACGAGTGGGCTCTCCATCCCCATGTCTTCCATCAGATTGCCAGCATATGGGATCCCCCTTAGGTAGACCTGTTCGCCCCCCCGAAGAATGCCAAGCTAGACAAATTCTTCTCTCAGATGCCGCATCCACAAGCCGAGGCAGTGGATGACCTGTCATGCCCCTGGAGGTTCACCACGGCATATGCCTTTCTCCCAGGCCATTAATATTCAAATTCCCTCTCAAAAATCCGATATATCCATGGAATGGAGAATGGACACACAGGCTAGTGGCTCAGAAGCGAGCCTGTTTAGGTGCCCCCATAGCTAGCTGTTTGCTCTGGGGGTACTCAAAAGGATGGAGGGGCCAGGGGACCCGGGAATAGGAGGATCATCATGGCTGCTCTGTGCAAAACCACTGCACAGAGCATGCACGTATAACACATTTGTTACTTTTGGGAAAAAAAATCTTGCCTTTAATATCACAAAGTATTTTGCCCTCTGGAGTCAGTTTGAGGCAATAAAAATCACCAGAACGCCCACCATATTGATCCTGTGGAGCAGATGATGGAAAAATAGGATTTTATGCTCACCGTAAAATCTCTTTCTCTGAGTTCATGGATGGACACAGCCTTAATCTTGACACAGTGGGATTAGCCTATCTTAGCCGGATTCATGTAGAGCGGCGCATCTTTAGACCGGCGTAGCGCATCTCATATGTGCTACGCCAACGTAAATCAGTGAGGCAAGAACAGTATTCACAAAACACTCGCTCCCAAACTTGTGCCGGCGTAACGTAAATTGCCCGGCGTAAGCCCGCCTAATTCAAAGTAGGAAGGTAGTGGGCGTGATCTATGTAAATGAAGGGCCGAACGAACGGCGCATGCTCAGAATCACGTTGCATATACTCCCCAAGATACGACGGCTCAATGCCTACGACGTGAACGTAACCTACGCCCAGCCCCATTCACGTACGACTTACGTAAACGACGTAAAATACGATGGCTGTTCCGACGTCCATACCTTTGCATACAATGCGCCTCCTATATAGTGCTTTAACTTTACGCCGGACGTACGCCTTACGTAAACGGCTTAGATTACTGCGACAGGCGTAAGTACGTTCGTGAATCGGCGTATCTTGCTCATTTACATATTCGACGCGTAAATCAATTGAAGCGCCCCTTGCGGCCAGCGTAAATATGCGCCCAAGATACGACGGCATAGGAGACTTACGTCGGTCGGATGGAGCCAAAATTCAGGCGTATCTTATTTCAAGAATCAGGCGCAGAGATACGACGGCGCATCCGTGAACTTACACGGCGTATCAGAAGATACGTCGGCATAAGTCTTTCTGAATCCGGCTATCTATCTTTAGGAGTGACTAGGCAGAAGTGTTAACTTCAAAGCAGAACCACCCCGCCCAGGGTGCAGTCCCACTGACTATATCCCCTCAGCCTGCACCAAGCAATTTAGTTTGTAGCAAACAGTACAGACAAAGAGGGGTGGGGGCTGTGTCCATCCATGAACTCAGAGATAGAGATTTTACGTGAGCATAAAATCCTATTTTGTCTTTCGTTCATGGATGGACACAGCCTTAATCTTGGCATAGTAGGAAGTCCCAAAGCAGTGTCAGAATGAGGGGTGGGAAGCATAAAAATCAATAAAATTCACCCCAAAACAGAGCTCCTCAACGGAGTTGTGACTCTAAACAGCCGCCTACAAAACTTTGCAGCCAAAGAATCATCCGAAGATGCACTCGCATCAACTTGTAAAGTTTAGTGAAAGTGTGACCGGGCGACCAGGTCGCCGCCTTACACACCTGGGAAACAGACACTTGATGTCAGAAACCCCCAAGAGGCACAATTGCCCTGGTCGAATGCATCGTGATAGGGAGGCGCCCGACCCTTTATGGCGTAAGCCTGATCAGGATCTGTCGGGTCCACCTCGAAATGGTAGCCGATGAGACCGATGGGCCCTTCTTGGGACCAGCCACCGAAATAAACAGTGAGTCTGAACTCCGGAACGGAGCAGTAACACATAAGTATCTTCTCGGCGCTCGGACAGCGTCCAAGGAATGCCACGTCGTCTCCTTAGGATTCGATGGATGAGGACACAAGTATGGCAGTACAATGTCTTCCTTGAGATGGAAGATCGAAATGACCTTAGGAAGAAAAAAGGCTGTGGATGCAGCACCACTTTATCCTTGTGGAAGATCAGATAAGGAGCCTTCCATGACAAAGCTGCCAGCTCAGAATCTGTCTTAACTGACATAACAGCCACCAAAGGGGCCACTTTCTGAGAAAGTGTCAACAAGGGAACTTCCCTAATGTTCTCAAACAGTGGTTCTGAGGCACCTAGAGGTCATGGCGTTAAAGCCATTGACTGTAAAGCAGGATGACCTATGGGACCTTGCGACAGCAGGTCCTCTCGTAGTGGTAGACTCAGTGCCGGCCCAAGACATTGTGCTGCCTGGGACCAAGAATGAAATGCTGCCCCCCCCAAAAAAAATCACGCCCACCAAAAGGCCCCCACATTCATTATTTTATATCATGATAACTAAAGGGGACCCGTCATGGCTCTATACATGTATAAAGGAGTATAAGGAGGACAAAGGAGCTGAAACACCTCCGGGTGCAAAGACCATTCTCCTTGGTCCAGCATCTGGCGACACAGGTAGTCCGCCTGCCAGTTTTCCACACCCTGAATGTATATGGCCGATAGTGCCGGTATGCTCCTTTCTGCCCACCTTAGGATGTGAGCGACTTCTGACGCTGCAGTCGAGCTACTTGTTCCTCCTTGATGGTTGACATATGCCACCGCCGTGGCGTTGTCCGACTGGATCCTGACTGGACGCCCTCGTAGCCTCCGAGACCATGTGGAGAGGCACAGCCTGATCGCCCAAAGTTCCAGGACCTTGATCGGCAAATGGGAATCTTCTGGAGACCAGCGACCCTGGGTCGACTGAACCCCCCCAGACTCCCCCACCAGTAAGGCTGGCGTCCGTCGTGATGACTATCAAGTGGAAGGAACGACTTCCCAGACAGAAGTGCCGGTGAGGTCAGCCACCAACAAGGGAGGCCCTGACCAAGTGGCTCACCCTGATTAGATAATCCAGGGATGATCTGGACAGAATTTCCTTCTGTAGCACTCGTGTGAGATTGCGCCTATGGTACCGCCTCGAAAGGAATGCCACCATGAGGCCCGGGACTCGCATACAAAGCGGAATGACGACCCTTCTGGGTTGTCAACTACCGCACCGCAGCCTGAAGGGTCTGCAATTTTTCACAGGGAAGCAAACCTTTGCCTCTGAGGAGTCCAGAATCAATCCCAGATATACTAGGCATTGAGTCGTTACCATTACTGACTTCTGAATGTTCAGTAGCCACCCAAGTGTCTGAGGGTCTGATGTTATAGACACTCTCACCTCTAATTCTGAGGCTGAAGCGGCCCTCAAAAGCAGGTCATCCAATTAGCCCACGACAGCGATGCCACGTTGTCTTAGTAGGGCGAGAATTGGGGCAATCGCCTTGGTAAACACCCTTGGTGCCGATGCCAGGCCAAAGGGGAGAGCCACAACTTGATAGTGGTCTTCCCCGACCGCAAAGCGCAGAAGTCTCTGATGCTTTGTGCATATGGAGACATGTAAATAGTCATCCCTGATGTCCAAGGATGACAGAAAGTCCCCCGGCTGGAGGGCAGTGACGCCAGAGCGAACCGATTCCATCCGGAATCTTGTACCTTCATGAAGCAATTGAGGGCCCTGAGGTCCAGAATTGGGCGAACGTCCTCCTTCTTTGGTACTATGCACAGATTGGAGTAAAACCCCTGAAACCGATCCTGTACTGGGACAGGAATAACCACCCTGCGTTTCAGCAGGTCTTGAACTGCCCCAAATAGGGCTTCCTGATGAGTTGGTTGTAGCTGGCGGTTGGAGGGAAAAAACAATCTGTTTGGTGGGCAGGATAGAAGCTCTATCTTGTACCCTGAAGTCACTACTTTGCAAGCCCACCGGTCGGGGACCTGAGATGTCCACCGGGTCGCGATTTCGCAAAGACGTCCCCGCACCTGAGAGAGGTGGGGGCAAACCTTCATGCGGACGTAGCTTTGTCTGCAGGTTTGTTGAGTTTGCGAAACCAGGGACGTCTCAGTCCCTGAGCAGGCGCTTTATCGGCCTGTGGTCTTTTACCCGCGGTACTGGGCGGACGAAAAAAATGGTTGTGTGCGGTAAAGAAGGGCCCTTGCCTACAGCGTGGCTCCTTCCCCTTTTTGGACTGTGGGAGCAGTGTGCTCTACCTCCTGTAGCATCTTTAATTATGTCATCCAGGGGAGTTCCAAAAAAGTCTGTCGCCCTTAAAGGGCAAGTCCATCGGGGCTTTCTTGGAAGATTGGTTAAGATTTGGTCCGCCAACCAAAGTAGACGGCGTAACGCCACCGCCTGACCTGAGCTCTGGCCAGCAGAGGAATAGTGACCAAGGCTGATTCAGAAATTAATTTTTGGCCTTGTACTAGTAGGTCAGCTAGGGCTACCTCATTCGAGGAAGCCTGACGATTTGTAACCCATTAAGCAGCATCTTTGCCCCTTCCGTGCGTGTCTGAGACACCAGGGCCCCAACTATGGTTGGGCATACCGTCAACACACTACCGTGCACAGGTTGCGGGTGATCGCCTCAGCCTTCTCGTCCGCAGGGTCTTTGAAGGCTGGAGCCCCCTCCACTGGTATGGTGGAGCTGGTTTAATCTGGACACAGGAGGGTCCACTATCGGGGGCGAGGTCCATCTTTTCAAGAAACGCTCTTCAAGAGGGTTCTTGGTCCGCATCTTCAGATACCTCAGGGCCAGGGTTATGAGTTCTAGCTGGACCCGGCAACGCATCTGAGTTGTCCCCAGCAGATGGTGGACGGAGGGGGCGCTTTCTAGACCCTATTCTCCCAAGTGCTGCTTCCACCCGAAGGCATCTAGGATTGCCGCCTAGCGTCCACCGATAAATCAGGTGCAGGGGCATCAATTGCCAGCTCAGGTGTCTCGGGGGGGGGGAAAAAGCGTCTGCTTCTGACGCCATGCTGTCCACACACCTGACACAGGGTCCCCCAAACAAGTAACCCACCTCTCCTGGCTGCAGCAGAATCGAGGGGTTCCCCCCCTAGAGGACTCACCACCCAGGAACCGTAATAGATGGTTTAGCTAGCAGAGCTGCTGCCTGCAGAGTGTGTCTGTCGATCTGTGCTCTCCACAGCTGGGATCGAAGGCTGTTTGTGGTGCTGCGATTTTTGTCAGTTTTTCAGACTGCTCAGTTGCAGCTTGTATCTGTTCATCTGCCGTTTTTTTTAAATGGTCCGATCCATGGTACAAAGGCCGCTGATCTGACACTAGAGGCCAACAGGGCAGAAAACCACAGTGCAGCAGAATAATGCAGCAGTCAGTACACCTCAGCAGAAATCGCCAGAAAAATGCGGCTTACAGAAGATGGCCGCCAGTGAGAAAAGAAATACAGCATGGACACCAACCTGGGCATCAACAGCATGGAGAAAGACACACAGGAAAGCAGAATCTCTTATGCGGCTTTATACATTGTGCAAGTAAACAAATACAGCATGGACACACCAAACATGGCCGCCGACAGCATGGAGCAAGACACACAGAAAAAAGAATCTCTTATGCAGCTTTATACATCGTGAAAGTAAAGAAATACAGCATGAATACACCAAACATGGCCGCCGACAGCATGGAGCAGGACACACAGGTAAACAGAATCTCTTATGCAGCTTAAAACACTGATTTAGTGACTTATGGTTTCCCCAAGTGAAGCTCCCCAGAGGAACCCCTTCCCAGCAGCTAGCTCAGAGAGCCTAGGAGGAGGAGGGGGGAGGGGAGAAGGCCCTTTACTCACCTTTCCAAGGATGCCCAGCTCTGTCTTCTTGCTAAAGCAAGGTAGTAGCTACTTACCCTTCCTGTGGG
Source organism: Rana temporaria (assembly GCF_905171775.1). Taxonomy (NCBI): domain Eukaryota; kingdom Metazoa; phylum Chordata; class Amphibia; order Anura; family Ranidae; genus Rana; species Rana temporaria. The sequence goes on along the minus strand of NC_053490.1, from coordinate 45,745,471 downwards.
TTTATGCTGGAAGCATCCTGGACAGTGGATCTTCCGCATGGTAACATAGATGACTGTCGGTCAGGCTACTGCCACTCGGCCCTGTAGACCGGTCCTTATGCAAGCCCTGGAGCGTATAGCTCACCGGCCACCTGTAGAGCGACGGGCATGTCGTGGACGACCCAGCGCGCAGCTATGACCGACACACGCTCGATGGCCGAAACTGGGAAGAATACAAGGATCTGGGACCCAGACTGTCGCCCAGTCGGCAGCTGATCGAAGCACATCTACCGCATGGTAACGGAGGTGGCTGTCCTTGAGATTATCATATTTACTTACAGTACTTAAAAGTTGCATAACTCCTTGAAGCACCTTGGTGACTGAGGTAGTCCACAGCCATGGCATTTTCTTCATGCACCCTGATGGAGTGCCCTTGTAGAAGGGGGAGCTGGTCTTCTTTGGAAAACTTTGTTCCCTGACCATAAAAGATTGGCATCTGTAATTATCATTTTCCAGTCATAGGGCAGAAACTACATCCCCATAGTCAAAGTTGGTCTGGAGAGCCACCAAGCAAGGCAATTAATTACTTGGCTGGAGAGGAGCACGGGGAGTCAAGAGAAGGAGCATTATTGGTTCATGCCACCAAGATGTGTTGGAGAGAACGCAAAACTAAATTTGGCAAATGGGACAGCCTCGAAGAAGACTAGTATGAGACCCATATCTCAAAAAAATCTCACAGGAGGGGTGTTCCTTTGATCCTGAGTCAAAGATAGCAGTTTCTTCTGGCAAGATGATTCTTGCTTGGGCTGTGTCTAGAACAAGGCCCAAGTGCTCCAAGCAAAAAGGTTAGAAAGCCGATTTTTAATTACCGTTAATCACCTAACCTAAAGCATTGGAATTGTCAATTGTATGTTTGAAGAGTGTTGCTAGGGAGATTTTTTTGAGAGATAGGTCATCTAGATAACCTGTGACCTGAATGCCTTGAGTTCATAGAAAAACCAGAAACAATCGAGTACTGTCCATGAAAAAAAAAAAAAATTATTCAGACCAACATACAATTTTTCAGGACAAGTTTTCGGGGTATGTCCCCTTTAAGGTGCAAGCAGTACTAATACACATACCATTTTAGTAGAATGTTAAAAAAATTATAAAAAATCTCTGTGGGAAAGGAAAAGTGCTGCTCGGGCCATAAAGGAGGGGACAGACCCCAAAAGCTTGTCCTAAAAAATTGTATAATTGTATGTTAGTGCAAATAAAAAAGTATCACAGACAGTACTCAAATGCTTCTCTCACAAGTGCACAAATACAGATACAATCACCTCAAGCAAGAAGCAGTGCAAAAATCTTTGTGAATACTGTATCACACTGCCATGTGGCTTGTCCACTTCTCCCAAACTGAAGGCAATTGGCACCTACAACAAACTGTAGAACTCACTGATGAGGTGGATACAAGGGGTTATGTGGGTAGGGATCTTGGATGTCTATGGATGCTGAGAATTCACATTGTCTCGGAGAGGCAATAACCAACCTTGCAAAGTTTTAGAATTGGAAGGTATTTGTTTAGGAATGTTGTTAGGTCCAGGAAAATAATACCACCCCTTTTGGTGCTGGTACCACTGACAGGTTCAAAACAGTCCCGCAGAGGTACTGGTACAACTACTTCCTAGCACAAGGAATGGTTCAGGGCATTCTGCAAACCTGACAGTCCTTGGAAAGATGGGACACCTGTAATCCAGAGGCAGGCAAACTAACAGGTATCTTCCCCCACTCTTCAGATGTGGATGCCCCTTAATTTGGAAAAGATCTTTGCAAAAGACTTGGTGGGTATTGTGGATTAAAAAAAAAAAATGGGATCGAGTGTTGTGCGACTGTCCAGCAGAGCAAATATTTTTCCTGAGCTTTTTCCGCAGCTCCCTGTCACCTGGTTTCTGTTGTTACCATAGGTCAGGGTATTGCCCTGTGGGGTACTTACAGAGTAGGGCGCGAAAATGGGATAAGCATGTCAGACAGATTACGAAGCAACCCAGGTGCAGACCATCCTGTAAAAGTCTTTGTGGCAAAGGGACATTTGGAAATACCCGAGTACCTTATAAGGTCTAGGAGGAAGTGGCAGTAAAGTGTGCAACCTTTGGTGTGATGCAACACCTGCTCATCCACCTACAACTAAGCTCTAAGTGGATGAATTTTAGCACCAAGTTTAAAACGTTTACACTAGAATATGAATAAATTCCTGGCCCTGGTTTCCTGACAGTTACAGGGATGCCCAAACCGCATCACCCGACACATGGCACATTCAAGACCGGGAAACCATCCAGTGGTTCATCCAGAGCTGGCCATAGAGTTTAGGAGACACCAAATCATCTCTCCCCACACCTCTATGATCTCGGCCAGGAGTGACATCATGACAACTCGCTAGTTTAGGGCAGATGTAAACAAATTTAAAAATTCTTCTGAGAGCAATAACAGTGACTAAAAAGAAAAGGGACAGTATAAAAATATTTTTTGCTCATGCAAAGTGTGACGTGTTGGGTATCCATTTACCAGGCATAACAATCTTTTATATGTTAATAAAAATTGGGTGAGATTTGTGGTCTTTGTATTAAAATTCATTAAAGTATAATGTTAAAAAAAAAAAAAAACGGCGTTTAAAAAAAAAAGGTGCAAATACCGCGTGACAGAAAAAAATTGCAACAATCGCCTTTTTTTTCCTCTCGGTTCCCTGGTAAAAAGCAATATATAATTTTTGGTAGTTCCAAGAAATTTTCTAGCAAAAATACTGATTTGAGCCCAGGTTCACACTGGGCTGCGAGAATGAAGATGTGCAAATTCAGCTGAACTCACACGACTTCACTCCTGCTTTTGGATGCGATTTTAGAGACATCCGTGCAGGTTTAAAAAAAAAAAACAGCAAAAAATAGTACAGAAACTACTGTTAAAAAATCGCTGTAGCGTTGCACCAATTAGGACAGTGCCATTGCTGGCAAATGCCAAATTGCATGTAAAAACACACCAGTGTGAACCAGGGCTTAACTTGTAAACAAAAAGTGCCAGATGGCAGACTGTGCTTGTACTCAGCACCCAAGTGCTTCCATGTGCCAGGGAAACCTGAGGGAATAACATTTTTTTTTCACATTGGGTCAGCGCCTCATTTATCGCTCAGCAGATGCGCTTCTGTTAAGAGAACTGAGAACCCGACACTCCCTTTCCTGATGAGAAGCCAATCTGTTCTCATCACACTGCAAGATCTCCTCCCTCCCTGCTAGTCTCCGGGTGCTGTGCTGGAGACAGGTAGGGAGGCGAGTAGGAGATAAACAGCACAATGTTAAGAACTATCAAACCTTTACCTTATTTAAATATGGTTTTGGTTAAAAAAAATATATATATATGTTATCAGGACAAGTAGATTGGGACCCCGATTAACCATAAGCAGAGGGTTGAGATCTGTGTCCGTCAATGGACTCCAGTTCCATTTGAGGTAAGAATCATTGGTGTCCCCCGAGGCCAGAAAGTCCCCTTGATTCAGAGGCAATGGATCTCATCAAGTCTATGTGGAATTTGCGGGCATAAATTTGAGCATTTAGGTTTGGGGTCCAGAATGTGGAGAATATCTCCTTTTGGGCTTGTGAACCAACTGGACTAAAACCTGTAAATGTGTTTTGCAGCAGAAACCAGGGACCACCTAGCATAATGACATCAGCACTCAGTCCCCTTCCAAGGCAAGGCAGCAGAAAAATAAGGCATTGAAAATCGTTACCCAGCGATTAATAAAAATTAAGGAGCTCCTAGTTGCCGCCCAAATTGCAAAGGATATGGAAACATCTCTGAATTTGGAAAGCACTGAAGATAAAAAAAAAAAGTTGCTACTTAAAAAATTTGATTAAGCCCTGGTTCACACTGGGTACGATTTGGAAGGATTTGAGATGTGATTTGACATGTCAAATCACATCTCAAATCGGCGGCAATTGTCAGCAATGGCACTGTCCTAATCAGTGCGACGCCGCATCTGCGATTTCAAAAAGTAGTTCCTGTACTACTTTTTGCGATTTCGGGCCGCGATTTACATTAAATTGCGGCCGAAATCGCGGCAAAATCGCGGTAAAATCGCATTTTACCGCGATTTTGAATTCGCAGCAGTGTGAACCTAGGCTCAGTCTTAAATTAGGGGAGCTAAGAAAAGACGTCCATCTAGGACACCGAGGAAAACTGAGGCATATTGGTAATAGAAGGGATTATCCCAGGGTTGAACTACAGTTGATATATTTCCTTAGATTGTCAGTCATAGCCACAAGAGGTAAGGGGGCAATCAACAGACACTGGTCCAAATTTGCACAAGCGAGTTCCCCAGGTGTCTGGGCTTCTAGGTCACTCTATATACTATATATATATATATTTTTGATTCATTTCACTGAATATTCAGCGCTGCACTTTTTCTTTTTTATTCTATATACTATATAAGGCCGGGTTCACACTGGTGCGACAAACGCTCCGACATTGGGAGCTCATGTCGCATGACATGTGAAAATCAATGTTTCCCTATGGTAGCCGTCTTAACTGGTTCAACACAAGTCGGTCCACTTTGAAAAAGCTCCCTGTACTACTTTGGTCCGACTTTCATCCTACTTCAGCCCATTGAATATCACTGAAGTCGGATCGCCGTCTTCCATGATCTGACTTTGGCATGCGACTTGTGCTCTGATGATCTTGAGGGGAAACTCCACGCCAAATTTAAAAAACAAAAACGGCATGGGTTCCACCTCCAAGAGCATACCAGGCCCTTTGGTCTGGTATGGATTTTAAGGTGAACCCCCTACGCCGAAAAAAACAGCATGGGGGTCCCCCCAAAATCCATACCAGACCCTTATCAGGGTATGCAGCCCGGCCGGTAAGGAAAGGGGGTTGGGACGAGCGAGCGCCCCCCCCTCCTGAACGGTACCAGGCCGCATGCTCTCAACAAGGGGGGGTGGGTGCTTTGGGGCAGGGGGACCGAAAACTAGCAATATTAGGAAGTCAGCTATTGTAGCCCACTTATCAACGTAAAAAAAAAAAAAAAAAACACAACATTGGCAGTTGATAAAAACACCCCCACCATCAGATAAAGGCCAGCAGCTGACAGAACACTTTACAAGACAGCAAAAGTTCATAAAACGTTCAATTTTGTTAATCTTAAAATATCAACAACATACTAAAATTAGAACACATACACACAAAGTAGTAAAAAATTGAAAAAAAAAATATACAGGTTTATTTGATGTAAATAATGCAGAAAAGCCTGTTTGTTGTTTCCTAGAAATAAAAGTTCAAGCAACCTCAATGGTGTCCATGTTTGGGAAGGTTCTAGCAAGGTATCAGGGCTGCCATTAGCAATTCCATCTTATAGACAAAATTCCGACCTTCCATTTTGTTCCACTGAACTTCTTTAAAGGGTCCACGTAGGTGCTGCCACTTGTTATCCTGTAAGACGTCACTCTTCGAGAGCTCCTTAGACTGACAGCGAGGAAACTGAACCATCACCTTGCAGCCGTTCTCAGGCCCATTTCTCACTGTGAGGAAAGAACACAAAGCCGTCAGATGACATATCCACATGTATTTAAAAAGTACCTTTCAACCAAAACAATGTAAGAAGCCATTTTGCTTATTTATGCATTGTTCTTGCATACAAAAAAACAATAAGTCTGCTGGAATAAAACTACAGCCCAGTTAGTAATACGGTCTCTCCCTTGTATTCTACCACTTGCTGCTCTACACAATCCTTCTGTGAAATGTTGACACTTTTCTCTGCTCTTTGTTCTATGGAATCACATTGTAAAGATGCCACAACATTCATCCACTTGCCGCTTTACAGAATCTACTGTGAAAATGCCCCGACACTTTCCCACCCTCACTGCTCCACAGAATCGTCTGGGGTCTGTTCTTCTTGCACATAATTCGACACAATTCTGGAGCTGTACACCCCTTCCAAAGGGTAAAATCAGCTTTACTGTTCCACCCAAACACGGGATCCTGTTTTACGTATGCACAAAAAAGGATCCTGTGATTGTGCTGAACAATCAAACAGGATTTTTGACTTGCCTGAAATATCCTTTTGAGTACATCACACAGGCATAGATTATTTCTTAGACCACCAAGTTATGTTCTACCCTCCAAGTGAATTAACACCGGCAAATTGCAAAGATGAAATCCAGCCCTGCATAGACCCTCCTATGACCAACATGCCTCAGTTTTGTAAGTAAGCAACATAAAACTGAACATAAACATATAGGGAGGGGGTCCTGTGATATACTCCAATAAAAATATTCTAAGGGTAAGCCAAAAACCCTGCTTTATCTTTAATCACGGGACAAAGAAATAGGTTAATTCTTAGAGCAGGGCATTCAAAAGTAATCCATGGCTCAACAAAAAGGCTAGATAAGGCCCCTTTACATGGCTGTCTGGAGGACCTTTTGACCAAAACCAGCGTCCACAAAGTTCTGAACATCCATCTCAAAGCTTGGCAATTATGTGAAAACACCAGATGGAAGCCTAAAGACCTGGGAACCGAGGCCTGGTGTTAAAACGTCCATGAAGAGCCAACACTTCAGAATGTGCTTTCACAGGAAAAAGGGGGAAGCTTCCTCTTCAGGTTGTAAGTCTGAGGCCTCGTACACACGACAGAGATTCTCGGCAGAATTCACCGAGAAACTCGGTCAAAACCCGGATTCTGCCGAGAATCTCTGTCGTCTGTACAGTTTTGGCTCGATGGAGCCGCCGAGGAACTCGACGAGAAAATAGAGAACATATTCTCTATTTTCTCGTTGTCCTCGTTCTTCTATGGGAGAAGCCGGCCCGCCGAGCTCCTCGGCGGCTTCATCCCAAAACTCGACGAGGAACTCGACGTGCCAAGCACGTCGAGTTCCTCTGTCGTGTGTACGGGGCCTGAGTGATGAGTTGATGAACGCACCTAGCAATGGTGGCATGGGAAGCAGCTTGGCCTTTGCAAAAAACCCTCAGGTAGCACAAAGAGGCAATGAGAGTGACTAATCAAAGCTTTAGCCATGAAGTAGACTTGCACAACCCTAGCCACGTCCAAGCAGTGGAATGCAATCTCCTTAAAAAGGAGGTCCAGCCCCTCACAAAAAGAATTGAAGTCAGCAGCTTCAAATACTGTAGCTGCTGACTTAATATTAGGACACTTACCTGTCCTGGAATCCAGTGATGTCAGCACCCCAGCCGATGGGTGCTGCTGCCGCCATTGTCTGTAAGGGAAACCGGCAGTGAAGCCCTGCAGCTTCGCAGCAGGTTCTCGACTGTGCATGGCACGAAGCATGCTGCGCTTTGTGACTGGCCTGGCAGCGGGGAAAGGAGGCCGAATTTCCAGAGGACATCGCCGCAGCCATGACTCCCGAAGTGGGGATGGGGGTACCCGTAAACAATAGTTACCCGTCTCCCCCCCCCCCCCGAAAGGTGCCAAATGTGGCACTGGAGGGAGGGGGGGAAGGAAGCAGATAAGCGGAGCTTCCACTTTTGGGTGGAACTCTGCTTTAAGATGCCTAGGAGCAGGAAATAAAATGTTACAATGTCCTGGTTACAGTGGAAGGCCTTGACCACCTTGGGCAAGGAAGAGGCTGTAGGCTTCAAAACTATTTTGTCCTTTAGAAGTGAAGGAAAGGTTTCTCACAGAATAAAGCCATCAACTCGCAAACCCTTCTAATCGTGGTAATGGCCACAAGACAGGCAACCCCATGAGAAAGCAGAAAAGATTCAAGTGGCAGTCTTTGAAGAGCAGGTGAGGTCCCACAAAGTGAACTGAGAATGTACAGCTGGCACAATTTTTGGATCAAAGCTCTCACCAAGGAATGG